>NW_001884551.1:986037-1147701 GCF_000146915.1 Parastagonospora nodorum SN15 | reverse complement strand
GATGAATTAGTATACGCCCCAAGCCCAAATTTATCTCAGGGCATTAAGACTATCCTGTTCGCGTTTATCATGAATTACATTCTGGAGACTGGTGGTGGAACATACAACAAAGCCTACGAGATGGAGCAACAGTCGTGCCGATTATTATATCAGTCGACAAAACACAACTCTCACTTATATCAGGAGATGTAGCAGCATGGCCAGTCTACGTCACAATTGGGAATCTGTCCCGCGAAGCCCGACGTCGGAGATCGACACCTGGTACTCTTCTAGCTGGGTTCATTCCTACAACTAAGATTCGTGATCCCCTTCTTAAGAGTCAAGTGTATCACTATTGCATGGGCAAGCTTCTGTCACGTAAGTTCAAGCACCACTATATCAGCCTGCACGGTAGAACACTGTTGCTCACTGTCTAATACAGCACTGGAAAACGCGGCTAAGTCTGGAATACTACTTGCATGCGCAGACGGACGAACAAGGCAGTGTTACCCAACTATTTGCGCGATATTGGCTGACTACGAAGAACAAGTACTCTTGACCGGTGTAAAGAAAAATCGCCATTGCACGCGTTGTACCGTCGCACCTGACGACAGAGAGGATTTATGTGGATCTTACCCATGGAGAACAGAGCAATTCACTCGGCTACAACAAGAGAGATGTCTTGATAAAGGACACGACGACTTTGTACATCCAGTTGATTGTTTCGGGTGGAAGCACCATAACTTTAATATTCACGTGTCTTTAGCAACGGATACATTGCACTTGCTGCTTAAAGGTTTAGTAATGAAGATGCTAGACTTTATGCAAGATATGTTGGACGACATCTATCCTGGCAGCAGAAAGACCTGGGATAACAGTACTACACCAGTAACGCAAGAATCTGGTAGTACTCAGTTTAAACGAGCGCTTCCGTCAGGTAATGCATAGTACTGGCCTGAAGCGTTTTAATAACAAGAGAGCATTTACAGAAGTCTCCCAATGGACCGGCACAGAGCAAAAGGCAATCATACAACAGCTTGTGGCTGTCGTATCCCCGTTGTTTGTATCGAAGGCGCCTTTCGCGCTGCATTTTATTCGTGCAGTATGCGACCTAGTTACACTGGCGCAATACAAGAGTCACGACGAGGATACCTTGGCCTATATTCAAGGAGCACTAGAGAGGATGAATGTATTCAAGGAGGAATTTCGAGTGTATCGGCGAACGCTAGGGGAAGAGAAGAACTTCAATTATCCTAAGTGGCACGCGTTGACACATATCATACAAGACATACGCATGTATGGAGCTTTGGATGGTATATGCACTGGAGCGAACAGCGAAGCACATCACATCACTATGGTAAAACAGTTCTACTCTATGACAAACAAGAAAGAGTATATACTGCAAATATGCTTGCATAATTCTCGGAGGACGGCACTACTGGCAGCTGACCATGCCACTGTGGTTAAACAGAGTCGACCGTCCACTACTGTCGACATCCAAGATCGCACTTATTCCACGAGAGTGACACGCCCTCTTCCCTTCCGCAGGGCTCGGATGGTCAATACCAGGAATACAGCCTCATTCGACAAAATTGCCCCTAAGCGAGGTCGCCGCAAACATAGCAATATCTGACTTTACACATGCAGCAGCAGTGTTTGTCCGCAACAAACGCCAGGCGGCAGCAGGCCAACTAATCACTTCTTACGACGAGGACCGTTTGGATGTCGACCCATCTTGGGTTGGCCGTATGAGTGTACAGATTCACCCTTCCATAAAGTGCTGGCGGTCCTCTGGCAAGAGACACAACGACCCTGAACACTGCGACGAGGAGGTTGTAAGATGCGCACCTAACTGGCAACAGACAGGCCTCTGGCGTAGAGACTACGTTTGGGTACAAGAATTTGAGCATGGAGACAATAGACGACAGTCTAGGACGGTGACGGACGGTAGAGTGGTAGCCCAGCTCCACCTAATACTTACAATTATCGACCATACCCGCTACGACAAAGATGGAAAACACATGGCGTATATTGGGGCATTCTCCGAGGTATTGCTGTTCAATAACAATGGACAGATCGACAACACTACTGGAATGTTGAGTGTGCGTCGACGGGCCTGGAACGCAGCCCCTAAACGCCGGACATTGCAAGCTTTTAAGTTTTACGACCTGAGCACGATTATCCGCCCAGTGCACTTGGTACCAAGGGACCTGCCTGATTCAACAACTCGTACTACTATGTCTTACTACGTCAACAACTATATCGACTGGGACGAATACAACCGCCTGTACTCGCCGACATTTGACATCGATTTACTGCGCACGCTACGAGAGTATCGACGGAAGCGAACACGAAATAACTGAGGATAGCCCTTCATACATAATTCACAAATCTTAAAGTAAACGTTAATCGCTTGTGTCGAGTCTCCTTCCTGCATTGAAATTTTCGTCGATGGAGAGATATGGGCGGAAGGCCATGTCTTATGCCCTCGCCGCGTCTCACTCATTTATCCTCCTCGTCCTCATCCCCCATACCTGAATCCATCTCCCCATCCTCCTCTAGATCACTCTTACTCCCTCCAAAGCTCTCGACATCACTGTCCTCTCAACTCATCTCAAGTCCGCTTCGTCCTTCTCCTCCCGCCACGCCGTCCCGTGCGTCGGCATCACAAAACCCGCGGGGATCTCCTGCTTCGACAGCTCGAGATCCTCGTTGACCAAGCCCTTGTACTCGTCGGGTTGGTCGCCCATGCAGCGTGTGGAAACCGTGCTGATCTCAATCCTCTCCCTCCTCAACGACGCGGAAGTCTCGTCGCCCGCCAATGCCGACGCAGGCGTAATGCTGCGCAACAAATCCGACGAGTACAAAGGCCTGGTTAACAAGGATCTCGAGCTGTCGAAGCAGGAGATCCCCGCGGGTCGTTAGCTAGATGATTACATAAGCTAGACTGGAGTTGCGAAGACGCTGCGCGGCATGCGCCCCATCTCCACAAACAACGACTCATCAAGACACGAGCAGCAACAACGACCACCTATACCACGACGGGTTCTCCAAGACGAACGACAGTACTCCACTGTTGACGACAGAATCCTAAATCGCTACATCTTTGCAATTATGACACCACTGCGACAAACACGGGAACGCTCGTCCAGGGACAGCATCTGCGACGCGATGACCTTAACAAGCGATGAATACGAGACACTATATGCAGAAGTTGAGAGAGAGATGAGAGAACGAGCTATATTATGTCAGTCTCTGCGAACGACGACTGCAAAAGAGCACATCAGACAGATAGCGAGGGTGGTTGCGTCACGACAGAACAGCCCGCTGCAAAGTACGGCGCCCGACAGTCGCCTACGTACAATCACGCACTTAGCATGTCCGATGTAATCACAATGCAACACGACGGATGCGCTCCGAGCGACGCAAAATGCGATGTAACCATAATCCTGAGACTGGGCTGCGGAACAATGATGGATATGCTGAGGCTGTGGTCCACAGTGCCGGACAGTCTAACACCGTAAACAACGCTCCTCAACTGTCAACCATTCTGGTAGCTAGTGCACACGAACAGGATCAGATCCTTATACGAACGGACCAACTGCTGTATGTGCGCGACGACCTAGCAACAGAATACAAAGATATTAGTAGCCTTGACTATACACAGTTCATACGGACACTCGAGAGAGAGGTGGGGTTTGAGGATAAACGCAGTGGCATATACTACTACACGAAAACAGCAGATGGTTGGACTCGTATACGAATATCAACGGAAGCACGCTGGCATGGCGCACTGCAAGATACGGTTGCAACGAAACTCTATAGGGCTACATTTGTAATTGAACCATTAATATGATATGCGTCTCAAGAAAAACGTTTTAGGGGGTCCTTGTAGGAAAATTGAGCTGAAGCCTGCGCTGTGCTCTTTCCTCGATGCTACGGACATATTGTATCGTCAGGTGTACTAATAACGCCGGGAACACGGCTGTAATTCAAACAAATTAAGCCGAATAGACCTAACAAGGCAATAGATAAGCGCCCCTGAGACGTGCTGACAGGAATCGACCGTAGGCGACACCGGAGGACAGTCGACGACGGTACATCCACCAATCATACAGCACGGCGGATGACCCCTTGCAAAACCGTACAGGGAGCGCAACAATTTGGGGGTATCTGCATGCCCCAACACACTCTTCGAGACATAACTAATCCTTCGCAGACTGAACGCGATTCTTTACTAGTATGAACCTGCGTACCACACAGAAAAACGCGTAATTATGGTAAAGAATACAAGAAACCAGCAGGTGCGCGGCGGCGTGGCACTACCTCCCGTGAAGAGGGCGCGGCCGCTCAGTCAGACACAAGAGAGCGTGAAGGTCTGTATCGAAGACAGACACTGACACCAATAGCAAGACTAAGAATCGTAGAAATCGAGAACTATGCAAAGCGCAACTCTACCGTCTTTATCACGAGAGACTATACTACAATCAAACTCACAAGACTCAGCAACTTCTACATGGTCTCAAACCCACGAACCTAGAAGATATGCCGGTTCTAATAAAGGGACGCCTGCACCCTCGCGCACCAGTCAATCCATGGAGACTGGACATCAAGCCGGAATGAAAACGATCAGTCGACACAAACCAAAACAGAACACTGCCGCCACGCGGCACACCTCTGCAAACACAGAAGAACGCACTGCGTTCTGTGCAATGTAAGCAAAGACACCACAATCACTGAAGTAGTTCACGTCAACTTACATGCATAAGCCTTCCTTCCACTGTCTCATCCAGCAGACCCGTTTCATCAAATGCCATGGGGAACACAAAAACGCCGGACGAGAGAACCAGTGCAACCTGAACACGAAAGTACACTTAACAAGGCTCGGGTGATATTGTTATCGCAGTTGTTAACAAACGACGGGACGACGCCATGTGGTACACCTGTCAATCCGTGGCTGGACGCTCACAGGAGTGTATTCGCACAGCTGATGCTGGACGCATGGTCAGAGGCTCGGAAAACAGCGCCCCTGCCAGTCCGCTCGTCCATAGCGACCACGCCCTGCAGGAGTGCAGCCCGCCAAGTGAGTACGGTCGCGGACCGTCTACAACCATGGCTGACAGTACTTGTTAGATGTTAGACATGTGCAGCGACCTGCGGACGCATGTGATGAGACAGGCACGCATAGAGGTTACAGCCGCATATGCCCTGAACCATCTCGAACTGCGAGTCCTCAAACCGAGTGAGCTGCTCCAGGATTTTGTCTACCTGCGCCAGGATCCTAGGAATGTGAGTTAATCTAGGACACGATGGCATTAGCTTACGGAGTAATAGCCCGCGTCGCCCCGGTTCCTAAACAGTGCAATTGCGGCCATCATAGCGCGAGCGTTCTACAACAATGGAAAATGGGGTATCGGTGCCATGGCAGGGAACCAGGATAAGTTTCAGTTCCTAAGCGCTAACATGATGGCGCTTGTGGGCACAGTGTTATATAATGCTATCAAAGAGTACCACGACGACGGAACGAGGAAGACAATCCATTTCCACGGTCATACCGTAGAGGGTATGTTACAACAGCACTGAACAACGATAGCTAACATAGTATAGATAATTATAACGCCATCCGCGAGAAGTGGAAAAGGCTGAGCGAGATACGCCGTCTCCTCATTTGGGACGCTTTAAAACAACAAATAGCCATACACGCGAACCACATTGAAAACTCTGGATCTAACGTTACCGTGCCAGACGACCATCACGACAACGACGTTGATGACATTCTTATGAAATGTACAGATGATGAGCGGCAACGATATAATACATTAATAGAAGACTATAATCGCGCAGGGAAACGAGAAGACAACATCCTTACTGTGGATGAGTGCAGAACCGGTCACAGCAATGAGGAAGATATAGAGGCTGACGAGAGAGAGGCAAGATGCCTAATATGACATAAGGGCAAAAGCTAACAGATAACAGGAAGAGACTAGAGTGCGACTGCGCGAATCATCGGGGGAAATACACGATATATTGCTCAGAGAGTTTCGTGGAGCTGACGACTTTACGGAAAGTGTGACACACAACGACGACGAGCAAGTATGGTTTCAGAATAAAGGGAAAGGTTGGAGCATTGTGACGGACAGCACGTGGGACGAGTTTGCTATGTTAGCAGAGGAATACACGATAGACAATCGCATTGTACACGCCCTAGCGCTGACGAAAGACGAATGGGAATTAGAGCCAGAAGACTGCGACGCTCTGGTGGAAAGATACGAAGAAGAGATAAACTGCTCCGACCTGTACAGTACTGTGTAATAGTTGAATAGATAATGCAGGGCAAATTAGCAATCAATAGCTATACAATTGTGTTTCCGAAATGCATCGAGTCTGCTGTAGTTCCTGGAGTGACGACACTGTCTCGCACAGTCGCCGACCGTGCAGAACTGGCTCGCACGTGGTTGCAGATACGAGACTCTATCTCTAATGGCACCGGATTACGGACAGAGTAAGCCTGATAGCTGCAGCTATGTTTGCACAGAGGACTTGGACTGCCTACAAAACATGCGCAACTGACGTAGTCTACCTCTTCTGCTCTTTACGGAGTATACAGAATGTTCAGTATGCTAAGTCTGACGACTAAGCACAGTCGAGCAATGTAGCTACACGGTGCTAAACGGTAGAGGACAGTAACCAGACTGTTCCGACGTCGACCCGACGTCGGAAAAAAGTGACTGGGGCGACTTTGTCGAATCGTCATATCTGTCGAATCGACGGCGAATTGCGGCGACACTACCGACCAGACACTTTTCACTTTTCCTGACGTTGCTGTTAATTCGACAGATATAACAATTTAACAAAGTTGCTCTAGTTACTTTTTTCTAACGTTAGGTTAACGTTAGAATAGTCTAGTTACTGTCCTCTACTGTTTAGCACTGTGTAGCTATATTGCTTAACTGTGCTTAGTTATTAGACTTAGCATACTAAATATTCTGTATACTCTGTAAAGAGCAGAAGAGGTAGACTACGTTAGTTACGCATATTTTATAGGCAGTCTAAGTCCTCTATGCAAATATAGCTGTAGCTATTAGGCTTACTCTGTCTATAATCTAGTGCTATTAGAGATAGAGTCTCGTATCTGCAACTACGTGCAAGCTAGTTCTGCATAGTTAGCGACTATGCAAGATAGTATCGTTACTCTAGAAACTACAGCAGACTTAATGCATTTTAGAAATATAATTATATAGCTATTAATTGCTAATTTGCTCTGCATTATCTATTTAACTATTACACAGTACTAGTATAGGTCGGAGCAGTTTATCTCTTCTTTATATCTTTCTACTAGAGCGTTGTAGTCTTCTAGCTCTAATTCCTATTCGTCTTTCGTCAGCGCTAGGGCGTATATAATATAATTATCTATTATATATTTCTCTGCTAATATAGCAAACTCGTCCTACGTGCTGTCTGTTATAATGCTCTAACTTTTCTCTTTATTCTAAAACTATACTTGCTCGTCGTCGTTGTGTGTTATACTTTCTATAAAGTTATTAGCTCTACGAAACTCTCTAAGTAATATATCGTGTATTTCCTCTAATAATTCGCGCAGTTGCACTCTAGTCTCTTCCTATTATCTATTAGCTTTTGCTCTTATGTTATATTAGGCATCTTGCCTCTCTCTCGTTAGCCTCTATATCTTTCTTATTGCTATAACTAGTTCTGCACTTATCTATAGTAAGAATGTTGTCTTCTTATTTCTCTGCGCGATTATAGTCTTCTATTAATGTATTATATTGTTGCTGCTTATTATCTATACATTTTATAAGAATGTTATTAATGTCGTTGTTGTAATAGTCGTCTGGCATAGTAATATTAGATCTAGAGTTTTTAATATAGTTCGCGTGTATAGCTATTTGTTATTTTAAAGCGTCCTAAATAAGAAGACGGCGTATCTTGCTCAGCCTTTTCTACTTCTTGCAGATAGCGTTATAATTATCTATACTATGTTAGCTATTGTTGTTTAGTGCTATTATAATATACTCTCTATAGTATAACTATAGAAATAGATTATCTTTTCTTATTCTATCGTCGTAGTACTCTTTAATAGCATTATATAATACTGTGCTTATAAGCGCTATCATATTAGCGCTTAGGAACTAAAACTTATCCTAGTTCTCTGCTATAGCACTAATACTCTATTTTCTATTATTATAGAACGCTTGCGCTATAATAGCTGCAATTGCACTATTTAGGAACTAAGGCGACGCAGGCTATTACTCTGTAAGCTAATGCTATCGTGTCCTAGATTAACTTATATTTCTAGAATTCTAGCGCAGGTAGACAAAATCCTAGAGCAGCTTACTTAGTTTAAGAACTCGCAGTTTAAGATAGTTTAGAGCATATGCAGCTATAACCTCTATACGTGCCTATCTTATTATATGCGTCTACAGGTTACTGCATATATCTAACATCTAATAAGTACTATTAGCTATAGTTATAGATAGTCTGCGACTATACTTACTTAGCGGGCTGCACTTCTACAGAGCGTAGTTGCTATAGATAAGCAGACTAGCAGAAGCGCTATTTTCTAAGCTTCTAACTATGCGTCTAGCATCAGCTGTGCGAATATACTCCTATAAGCGTCTAGCTATAGATTAATAGGTGTACTATATAGCGTCGTCCTATTATTTATTAATAACTGCGATAATAATATTACCTAAGCTTTATTAAGTGTACTTTTGTATTTAGGTTGCACTAGTTCTCTTATCTAGCGTTTTTATGTTCTCTATAGCATTTAATAAAATAGGTCTGCTAGATAAGATAGTAAAAGGAAGGCTTATGCATATAAGTTAACGTAAACTACTTTAGTAATTATAGTGTCTTTGCTTATATTGCATAGAACGCAGTGCGTTCTTCTATATTTAAGAGGTATGCTGCGTAGCAGCAGTGTTCTATTTTAGTTTATATTAACTAATTATTTTTATTCTAGCTTAATGTCTAGTCTCTATAGATTAACTAGTGCGCAAGGGTGCAGGCGTCCCTTTATTAGAACTAGCATATCTTCTAAGTTCGTAGATTTAAGACTATATAGAAGTTGCTAAGTCTTATAAGTTTAATTATAGTATAGTCTCTCGTAATAAAGATAGTAGAGTTACGCTTTATATAGTTCTTAATTTCTACGATTCTTAGTCTTACTATTAGTGTTAGTGTCTGTCTTTAATACAGACCTTTACGCTCTCTTATATCTAACTAAGCAGCTGCGCTCTCTTTATAGGAGGTAGTACTACGCTGCTGCGCACCTGCTAGTTTCTTATATTCTTTACTATAATTACGCGTTTTTCTGTGTAGTACGCAGGTTTATACTAGTAAAGAATTGCGTTTAGTCTGCGAAGGATTAGTTATGTCTTAAAGAGTATATTAGAGTATGCAGATACCGTCTAAATTATTGCGCTCTCTATATAGTTTTGCAAGAGGTTATCTGCTGTGCTGTATAATTAGTAGATATACTATTGTTGACTGTCCTCTAGTATCGCTTATAGTTAATTTCTATTAGCACGTCTTAGGGGCGCTTATCTATTGCCTTATTAAGTCTATTTAGCTTAATTTATTTAAATTATAGCTATATTCTTAGCGTTATTAGTATACCTAATAATACAATATATCTATAGCATTAAGGAAAGAGCATAGTGCAGGCTTTAGCTTAATTTTCCTATAAAGACTCTCTAAAACGTTTTTCTTAAGACGCATATTATATTAATAGTTTAATTATAAATATAGCTCTATAGAGTTTCGTTGCAACTGTATCTTGCAGTGCGCTATGCTAGCGTATTTCTATTAATATTTATATATAAGTCTAACTATCTGCTGTTTTTATGTAGTAGTATATGCTACTGCGTTTATTCTTAAACTCTACCTCTCTCTTAAGTGTCTGTATGAACTGTGTATAGTTAAGGCTACTAATATCTTTATATTCTGTTGCTAGGTCGTCGCGTATATACAGCAGTTAGTCTATTTATATAAGGATCTAATCCTGTTCGTGTGCACTAGCTACTAGAATAGTTAATAGTTAAGAACGCGTTGTTTATAGTGTTAGACTATCTAGCACTATAGACTATAGCCTTAGCATATTTATTATTATTCTGCAGCTTAGTCTTAGGATTATAGTTATATTATATTTTGCGTTGCTTAAAGCGTATCTATCGTGTTGCATTGTAATTATATTAGACTACTAAGTGTATAATTATATATAGGTAACTGTTAGGTGCTATACTTTACAGCAGGCTATTCTATCGTAACGTAACTACTCTTACTATCTATCTAATATGCTCTTTTGCAGTTGTTGTTTGCAGAGACTAATATAATATAGCTTATTCTCTTATCTCTCTCTTAACTTCTGCATATAGTGTCTCGTATTTATTGCTTATTAAGGTTATTGCGTTGCAGATGCTGTCTTTAGATAAGCGTTTCTGTGTTTATCGCAGTAGTGTTATAATTGCAAAGATATAGCAATTTAGAATTCTGTTGTTAATAGTAGAGTACTGTCGTTCGTCTTAGAGAACTGTTATAGTATAGATAGTCGTTATTACTACTTATATCTTAATAAGTCGTTGTTTATAGAGATAAAGCGTATGCTGCGCAGCGTCTTTGCAACTCTAGTCTAGCTTATATAATTATCTAGCTAATAACCTGTAGGGATCTTCTGCTTTAACAGCTTAAGATCCTTGTTAACTAGGCCTTTATACTCGTTAGATTTGTTGCGCAGCATTACGCCTGCGTTAGTATTAGCAGGCGATGAGACTTCTGCGTTATTAAGAAGAGAGAGGATTAAGATTAGCATAGTTTCTATACGCTGCATAGGCAACTAACCTAATAAGTATAAAGGCTTAGTTAACGAGAATCTTAAGCTGTTAAAGCAGAAGATCTCTATAGGTTTTATAATGCTAACGCACAGGACAGCGTAGCAAGAGAAGAAGGACGAAGCAGACTTAAGATAAGTTAAGAAGATAGTAATATTAAGAGCTTTAGAGAGAGTAAGAGTGATCTAGAAGAGGATAGAGAGATAGATTTAGGTATAGAGGATAAGGACGAGAAGGATAAATAAGTAAGACGCAGCAAGAGCATAAGATATAGCTTCTGCTATATCTCTCTATTAACGAAAATTTTAATGCAGGAAGGAGACTTAATATAAGCAATTAACGTTTACTTTAAGATTTATAAATTATGTATAAAGGGCTATCCTTAGTTATTTTATATTTACTTCTGTTGATACTCTCGTAGCGTGCGTAGTAAATTAATATTAAATGTTAGTAAGTATAGGTAGTTATATTCGTCCTAGTTAATATAGTTGTTAACGTAGTAAGACATAGTAGTATAAGTTATTAAATTAGGTAGGTCTCTTAGTACTAAGTGCACTAGGCGGATAATCGTGCTTAGGTCGTAAAACTTAAAAGCTTATAATATCTAGCGTTTAGGGGCTGCGTTCTAGGCCCGTCGACGCACACTTAATATCTCTCAGTAGTGTTATTAATCTATCTATTATTATTAAATAGCAATATCTTAGAGAATGCTCTAATATACGCTATGTGTTTTCTATCTTTGTCGTAGTAGGTATAGTTAATAATTATAAGTATTAAGTAGAGCTAGGCTACTACTCTACTGTTTGTTACTGTTCTAGACTGTCGTCTATTATCTCTATGCTTAAATTCTTATACCTAAACGTAGTCTCTACGCTAGAGGCCTATCTATTGCTAGTTAAGTGCGCATCTTAAAACCTTCTTATTATAGTGTTTAGAGTCGTTGTATCTCTTGCTAGAGGACTGCTAGCACTTTATAGAAGGGTAAATCTGTACACTTATATAGCTAATCTAAGATAGGTTAATATCTAAAAATAGTCCTTATTATAAGAAGTAATTAGTTAGCCTGCTGCTGTCTAGCGTTTATTATAGATAAACACTGCTGCTGTATATATAAAGTTAGATATTACTATATTTGTAGCGACCTTGCTTAGAGGCAATTTTGTTGAATAAGGCTGTATTCCTAGTATTGACTATCTAAGCCTGCAGAAGAGAAGAGAGCGTGTTACTCTCGTAGAATAAGTGCGATCTTAGATGTTAATAGTAGTAGATAGTTAACTCTGTTTAACTATAGTAGCATAGTTAGCTGCTAGTAGTGCTGTCCTCTAAGAATTATATAAGTATATTTGCAGTATATACTCTTTCTTATTTGTTATAGAGTAGAACTATTTTACTATAGTAATATAATGTGCTTTGCTATTTACTTTAGTGCATATACTATCTAAAGCTCTATATATGCGTATGTCTTATATAATATGTGTTAACGCGTGCTACTTAGAATAATTAAAGTTCTTCTCTTCTTCTAGCGTTTGCTAATACACTTGAAATTCCTCCTTAAATATATTTATCCTCTCTAGTGCTTCTTAAATATAGGCTAAGGTATTCTCGTCGTAACTCTTATATTGCGCTAGTATAACTAGGTCGCATACTGCACGAATAAAATATAGCGCGAAAGGCGCCTTTAATATAAATAATAAGGATACAATAGCTATAAGCTATTGTATAATTGCCTTTTGCTCTATGCTAGTCTATTAGGAGACTTCTATAAATGCTCTCTTATTATTAAAACGCTTTAGGCTAGTACTATGCATTACCTAATAGAAGCGCTTATTTAACTAAGTACTACTAGATTCTTGCGTTACTAGTGTAGTACTGTTATCCTAAGTCTTTCTGCTGCTAGGATAGATATCATCTAATATATCTTATATAAAGTCTAGCATCTTTATTACTAAATCTTTAAGCAGTAAGTGTAATGTATCTGTTGCTAAAGATACATAAATATTAAAGTTATAGTGCTTCTACCTAAAACAATTAACTAGATATACAAAGTTATTGTGTCCTTTATTAAGACATCTCTCTTATTATAGCTAAGTAAATTGCTCTATTCTCTATAAGTAAGATCTATATAAATCCTCTCTGTTGTTAGATGCGATAGTATAACGCATGCAATAGCAATTTTTCTTTATACTAGTTAAGAGTACTTGTTCTTCGTAGTTAGCTAATATTGCGCAAATAGTTAGGTAACACTGCCTTATTTATCTGTTTACGCATGCAAGTAGTATTCTAGACTTAGCTGCGTTTTCTAGTGCTATATTAGATAGTAAGCAATAGTGTTCTACTATATAGGCTAATATAGTAGTGCTTAAACTTACGTAACAGAAGCTTGCCTATGTAATAGTAATATACTTAACTCTTAAGAAGAGGATTACGAATCTTAGTTATAGGAATAAACCTAGCTAGAAGAGTACTAGGTGTTAATCTCTAACGTTAGGCTTCGCAGGACAGATTTCTAATTATAACGTAGACTAGCTATGCTGCTATATCTCCTAATATAAGTAAGAGTTGTGTTTTATTAACTAATATAATAATTAGCACGACTATTGCTCTATCTAGTAGGCTTTATTGTATATTCTACTACTAGTCTCTAGAATATAATTTATGATAAACGCGAATAGGATAGTCTATATTGCCTAAGAAGACATATAGCTTAGAGCATATACTAATTTATCTGTAAATAGGCGATAGCTGATTATAAACGCAATTAGCAATAAGATGTTCTAATATACGAAAAAATGTTAGTTAGCTTTAAGTCTAGAAAGACTAGACGTCTTAGCAATGTCCTCCTATATCTAAATATTATCTTGTATACTAGACTGCATTGCTGATATTATCTCTTGCTATTAGCAGCCTAATTAAAATAGTAATCTTATATATAAGTCATATAATCGTACATCTGCAAAGAGGCTATTAATATCTTCTAGCGTGCATTTAATCTGTTGCAGCTATGCAGCAAACGAAAAGGCAAAGTCTAAACTAAAGGTGTCAACGTGATTAGGGCTAGTAAACTTAGTCTAGATTATATTAGAGGAAGTGTTATATACTCTTTTATAGTTATAGACTCTGCTGTTGCTAGTCCATGCTGCTAATTGCTTATTATATATCTGAAACAGCACTTTCTACGTCTGCGTAGATATTAATAATAGGCTCTTTTATCTAATAAGGTTGTCCTTTGCGCACATATCTAGTACATCTGAAATGCTATTAGCTATTGCTAAGTCTGCATTTTTATCCTTCTTAATATAATTATATACTGTTATAGTAGAGCTTAAGCTGTCTGCTGCATATATATACACCTTCCTATCTTAAGCAGTATTATACTCGTTGCTTAATAACGTATATGTTTTATTTAACTAGAGTATTTTATAAACATTCTTAGACAGTTCTAGACTCTATTGCGCAAGATGTTAGAAATAGCATCTAGCTGTATATTTAGTAAGCTCTGCGTAGGTTTTAGGCTAGAAGCTGTATATTATATAGAAGCTGATCTATGCGCAGAATAGAGAGGAACTATATTATGCAGAAGAGGTATTATTTTATAAATAAGTAAATAGCGTTAGAGTTATTATTTACGATGTTCTTATGTAGATTAATAGCTGTGTATAATAAGTTTATTCTACTATGTTGCTAGTTCCTGCCTGGCTCTAGTAGCTAATAGTTGCAGATAGTTGCCTACTATCGTCCTACGCTGCTAAAGACTCTATAACTCTCTTCTATTCTATATATCTACCTTACTCTCTCTTCTAGGTCTAGTTAAGCGACTAAGTTCCTAGATACTAAGCACTACTTTTGCTGCTATAGGTTAAATAGAGAGCGTAATATAGTGCGATTTAATGTTACGTAATCCTTTATCTCTGCGTATAGGTCCTGCTCTAATTAGCTGCTCTTAGAGTAGGCTTGCTAGCTTCTTTAACGTAGTAGTTACAGTAATCTAGCTCTCTAGGTAGTAGTACGTTTGCAGCAAGAAGAAGCGCAAAGAGATACTTGCTCTGCTATTAATTTTTTTTTTGCTTACTTCTTAGTAGCTCTATGCTAGTGCTAGCAGGCATATAAATCTTGCTTATTTTTCTCTCTTCTTTCTTCTCTCTAATTATTAGGCTACTTGTAGATAGACTTGTAACTCTATATTCTCTCTAATATCTAGCGACCGAGACTTATGCTAGTAGTAGAGGAGGATAGTAAGAGATAGTGCTGCACTGCTCTAGACTAACGAAGGATAATAACTTCTACTGTTAACGTAAGTAATATTATAGTTAACGGTTACTCTAACTCTAACTCTAGATAGTAGCTAATAGTCTCTAAGAGCGCACTGAAAAGTTTACAGAGAAACCTAGATATATTTAGTGCTATAAGATATCTTATCTAGTTTTAGAAAAGGTTTTAAATATATCTAAGTTACCTCTTTACTGTTCTCGTTTAGCAAAGGCAGATAGGAATTTTGCTAGGGCTTAGTAGTAATCTAAAATATGTTATTTTATTAGAGTTACTACTAAGAGCTTTACTGTAGTTTAGTGCTTACTATACCTATAATCTACTCTGCTTAACTAGCCTAGCAAAGCTAAAGGAATGCCCTCTACGCGCTGTTCTCTTAGGTATTTAGCGCCTAGGAGTTATAATAGTAGAGGAGAATTGTAAGAGATAGTGCTGCACTGCTTCTAACTAGCAAGGCTCTTAGATTATACACAACTTCTACGTAATATTATGCTTAAAAGGTACTCGTAACTCTAACTTTAAATAATAGCTAGATAGAGTAATAAATATGTAATTTAATGCCTACTAGCTTAGCAAAGCCGGACTTATAACCTCTACGCACTATTCTCTTAGGTACCTAGCGCCTAGGAGTTATAATAGTAGAGGAGGACTGTAAGAGATAGTACTATACTGCTCTAGACTAGTAAGGCTCTTAGATTATATATAACTTCTATGCAACATTATGCTTAAAAGGTACTCTGACTCTAACTTTAAATAATAGCTAGATAGAGTAATAAATGTGTAATTTAATGCCTACTAGCCTAATAAAGCTAGACTTATAACCTCTACGCACTGTCCTCTTAGGTACCTAGCGCTTAGGAGTTATAATAGCAGAGGAGGACTATAAGAGATAGTGCTGCACTGCTCTAGACTAACGAGGCCTTTAGATCCTATACAACTTCTACGCAATATTATGCTTAAAATATACTCTAACTCTAACTTTAAACGACAGCTAGATAGAGTAACAAATGTGTAATTTAATGCCTACTAGCCTAACGAAGCTAGACTTATAGACTCTAAGCAATATATTCTCTAATACCTAGCGCCTAGAAAGATAGAGATAGCAAGAGATAGTACTGCACTGCTCTAGACTAACGAAGATAACGACTACTACACTATATCTAAATAATATTGTGCTCGAAGCTGCTCTAAACCTAACTTTAGATAACTATAGAATAAAGTAATTACTCTATAGTTTAATGCATACCGGCCTAATAAAGTTAGACTAATACTCTCTATGTAATATTCTCCTAGTGTCCTGCAGCGCAGGGCTTATAGTAGTAGAGAGAGACGGTAAGAGACAGTATTATACTGCTCTAGACTAATAAAGACAACGACTACTACACTATATCTAAATAATATTATGCTTAAAGCTGCTCTGACTCTAACTTTAGATAACTGCAGGATAAACTAATTACTCTATAGTTTAATGTACGCTAGCCTAAGAAAGTTAGACTAATACCTCTCTACGCAGCATCCTCTTAGTGCTCTGCGCGTAGGGCCTATAGTAGGCAGAGGATAGTAAGAGATAGTGCTGCACTATCTTAGGAAATATAGATAGCTACTAGGCTGCAGCAATTAGCCTATTTAACACGATTAAGTTCTGCTAGACTAAGGCATGCCTGCTATGCAGAGCAGCTCTTAAGTTAAAATATTATTATTTATATAACTTCGCTTTAATCTTAACCTACTACTTATCTATACTTACGCTAAAGTTTCTTTAATTTAATTGCTTTCTATAACCTTCTTGCTGCAACTGTCCTGCGCATATGCGCACTTTTCTAAGCAACATCTATACCTAACTGCATATCTATAGCAGCTATCTATACTTATAACACTACCTCTGCCTACTTACTACTATAAGGCTAAGCTTAAGATAGGCTAAGTAACCTAAGAGAATAATATAGTTTATAGTATAGCTGCTACTACTATAAGGTGCTAGGTATAATGTTGAATCTTAGGTAGCAGAGACTAATAGCATCTTATAAGAGAATTAGAGGCGAGGCATAGTCTCTTAAACCTTAGCGTTTACGATCTAGTAGAGGAGTTTGCTAGATATGTCTTAAGCTAGGTTTAAGAAAAGAAGATTTAAGACTAAAACTCTAACTTAAATATTAGGTGAGTCTGTGTACGCAGTTTTTAAATGTTTAGCTAGTAGTAGCAACCTATCTATAACTATAAGATGCGCAAACTCCTCTAGTCTTTCGCGAAGCAGCAGCTGTAATTATCTGTTATATAATAGTAACTAAATTGCAGCACTTTAGTAATAAAGTTAAGACTAAGGATCCTTATAATATGCTAACGCTGATACTGTCTAAGACAGCGTAACTATAGTCTTTGTCTGTCGTATCTAATACGTCTACGGCATTAATAGCTAATAAATAAGGCTTTGTATTACTTACTAGGCCGTTTTTACTAGCTAACGCGAACGTAGTTAGTCTGATCTCTATCTACTAAGTAGTACTCTTAATAGAGCTGATAATAATAGATTGTTAGATATAGGTAGAGAAGTAAAAACTTTAACATTAGGATCTAGCGCATTAAGTATAATGTCTCTATAATTTTTTTTTTAGCGTATAAGCTCTCTGATTTATATAAAGCAGGCATATCTCTAGTAATAGATACGTTGACAGTGACGCCTATTAAGGATAATAATAATTTGCTAAACACTATTAACTCGCATATTAAATTAAGGAAGCTTAAAGAAGTAATGCTATTATGCTAGATAATAAAATTACTAAGTATTTCTAGTGCAGGTAGAACAGAAAAACTTAAACTAATATATACTCTACTAATATTTACTATGTAGTACAATTCTATCCTAATAAACTATCTAAACAGCTCTTACTATCTAAGAAGAGAGTCTAATAATTTCTTATTCTACTAGATAAATACTCTAAGAAGCACCTTAAGGTCCGCAAAGCAGACGCATTAAAGCAGATAGGTGCAAATGTAAGAGAAGAAGAAAATAAGAATTGCAGCAGCTTATATTACTCTGATAGTAACAGCGATACTGCTACTAGAAAGATAAGGATAAAGGCCTGCGCTTAATTAATTAAAAGACAGAGGTTAGAATTAGAAGCGCAGCTTAGAAAAGTAAGCAAAGAAGAAGAGTTAGCTAAAACTAAAAAAGAGAAGAGGGAGAAAGAAGCCTAGAAGCGCAAGGCTAGGTTAGATAGCCTGCTAGACAGCGACGACTACTGCTTAGACAGCAGCCTAGATATTAACTCTAAGAATAACTTAGAGGATAAGGAGGCAACGACAGCAAAGGACCTTGCTAGAGAATAAAAAGAAAAGCTTAAAGCTTTATTAAACGCTAAGTACGTCTACTGTAGAAGATAGTTAACTACTGTTTACTCTACTAATAAATAAACTAGAATAAGAGATAGTCTCTCTGCAAGAGTAAGGACGGTAATAGAATACTATACTCTAGAAGAGTAGACTTTAGCTGCAGTATTCTTTAGCGTTTTAATTAATAACCTCTAGAATAAGCGCATAATAAAGCTACTAGCACGTTAGGGGGGTTATTATGACTCTACTCTATACTAGCTTATAGGCGTATACATCCTCTACTTTAAAGAGTTGTTATCTAATAACAGTAGAATCTTTGCTAGCGTTATAGGTATAACTAGGACGCAAGCGATAGTGCTTTTAGCTATTATAGGACACGTTTACTTTAAGAACTAAATAAAAGTGCGAAATGCCTAAGTAGAAAGGTCTTATCCTTTAACGCCGAATCTTAATAAGCAGCTATAATGATGACTAGTTAAGGCGTGCAGCTAATGCCTAGAAGAATAAGATAGTTATAATAGATCTTATAAACTCTATATTATGCGACCTAAGCGATCTGCTAGTTATAAGGTTCTGCATCTTTAGTAACCCTGCTCTAGAGAACATAGGTATACTAATAAATAAGGAGGTAGTAGAGATGTAAACTAATACTACTACTGCTCTTGCTGATAAGCTCGCTGCTATTAATAAGTTAGTTAGACTATAGACCTTTATACTAAAGATCCTAGAGCACGTAGAAACAGTTTACTAGATAATAGCAGAGGCGAATATGCCTGCTGTGCACTCTAAGGCTATAAAGCACTGTCTAGCACTGTTAGCAGCATAGTTTGCGTTAGTCTATAGCTTTGGAAAGATAGATAAGCATATATTTAGAGCTAATAATACTATAAGCGTTACGGCATAGCAAATAATCATGCGTAAAGGCATCCTTTAGGTAGAAATAAATGCAATACTACTTTCCTAGTTATATTACTATATAGGGGCGGACTATATTTAATGAATTCTATAATTGCAAGTTAGAGGGCATAATTATAGCTAAGTTTTATAAGGATCTTTAAAAGTATAACTAAGGATACTAATAGAAAGTATAAGCTCTATCTAGAACGCAGCAGCGCAGTAGATAAAGTAATAGGCAAATACACCTATAAGACGTATAATAGAGTCTACGCGTTAACTATAAAGACCTTATCTCTCTAGTATTCTTAAACTTCAGATATTAACAGCTTAGTAATAAATAGGCAATAGCGCAACGTAGTTGCTAATGTAAGGTGCAGCGCAGACTAATTTAAAGCGTTAGATAGTATAAGGAACTAACTGCAAAAGGAGTAAAGAATACGCTAAGGTTTGCGTAGAAAAGGATATTAAAGATAAGCAACTAATAGGCTAATCTAATATCTGTTATTAAGGGCAAGTTCTTTACTTCCTTCTAAGGCTGCAAACTACTAAGGTTCCTCAGCATAGTAGAAAATGCTAAGCGATAGTATAGATAAGTCTTCTTGCGAGAAGGCCTTAGACCTATAGTAATTAGCTTAAAATAAATCTTTAAATGCTCTAGAACTAAAGCAATTACAGCCTATCTTTTGCCTGCTAAATTAAGGGCAGCCTAATTTAAGGCGATTAGCTGCTATGTTATTCGCGTAACAGCGAAAAGCGCAGAGGATATATTTAACTATCTAGGCAACGAAAACTGCTATATAGCGAATCTAGACATCTTGCTTAAAGCGAGCGCAGAGTTTGAATATATTAAGAGTATATATAAGACTCTTAGTACCTTATAGCTACGACACTGAACCTAGAGCTCTGCTACTAAAGAGGATAGGAAAGTAGCTAAGACGCTACTACTGCTAAAGAAAATCTATCCTAACACTCTTATATTGTCGTATAAACCAGTCGTGCAGGCAGTAATGCAGTTAGACTTAAGAAAGAAGTTCTATAATAAGAATATTTTAGTTATGCTGAGAGGTATAACATAGCAAGATATTAACTATAAGCTTGCTAAATAGAGAGATCTAGTTAGACTTTAGATTATAGTTGCTTTAATAGCATTCGTAGAGGTAACTATACTAATAGAAGCTACGCACGTTATTATTATAGGGCCGTAAGATAGATAGAACATACTAGACTAATTTATGTTCTAAGAGTATTAACTTAGTTAGCTAGAAGACTATAGTTAAGGCCTAAGTAAGCAGAGTATGAAAATAATTTTGCAAGATAGACTATAGAGTATAGGATCTAAGATCGTGAATCTGCGCATAGACTAGCAGCAATTTAAGCCTATTCCTATGAATTTAGAAGCGCTTCTCTAAGGTCTAGCGCACTAACAGAGATAGTTTTTAATAGTGCTTAACAGTGCTTAATAGTAGCTAGCTGTATAAAACGCAGGACTAGCATAGTAATAGAATAATGCTTATATTATAAATAATATTAATAAAGCTCTTTCTAGTAATATAATATATGCTTTCTTTATTGTCTGCTTATAGTGCGTATTCTTGCTAGTAATAATAAGACGATAGAACTTATAACTATTATTGCGAAGCCTTAGCGCTTAGAGAGTGTCCTTGCGCTAGTCGTACTCTTCTGCGCTATAGTTCTGCTCCTTGTCCTATATAAAATAGAGGGCTTACTTCTAATGCGGATATAGCTCTATCTTAATGTAACTAGATAGCTCTTGCGTAGGTACTTTATCTAATTTACTAACAACTATATTAAAAACGTTAGCAACGTTAGCCTAGATCTTATTAACGCTTTATAAGACGTAGATACTGCCTAGTTCTCTAGGTATTAGCTTTTGCTAGGTGAACTAATTAGTCTAAAAGCTAGGATCTATTGCTTAGATCTGTGTAAGAGAGTTGCTATCTTATAGGTTATAGTAGTCGTAGCGCTAGAGCTTAAAAACGGGTTGTAGTAGCTAAATATTCTTGCTCTTATAGAACTTGCTAATATTATAGGCTTACTTCTGCTTATAGTACAACTAGAGCGTTATGCTAATGAGCTCTAAGAAGGGTAAGCCTAGAGGACTCTCGCTAGCTTATTTTCGTCGAATATTAGTCTAAGCTATCTATATTAGTCTATTAGCCTTCGCTCTATCTATTAATGGACATAATCTAGTTAACGACTTTATATTAACTCTACTAAATTCTCTGCTAGTAGGATTAGTGACTATAATATTAAGATTATTACGATTATTTCTAGCTTAATAGAATAAGACCTTAATTCAGCCTTGCTGACTACTGTTGCTGAGGTACTTCTTTAAGTTAGGATAAGAAATAGTGTAGGCCTAGACATAGGTGTACTTAACTTTGCTAATATATATAAGCTTCTCTATATTATCTCTAACTAACTAAATATTATTATTATCGCCTAAATCTGCGTCAGACTAGTTATTATGCATTAGAGGTAGAGTGTTTACTTATTATTAAGTTAATTAATAGTCTTATCTATAAGGGTGCTTAACTACTTATCTTTTATAACTTAAGACTACTGCTACTATTAAATCCTTAGCGATGCGTAGACTTTTTGCAGTTCTCGTTAGTTTTAATTCGCTTCGCTAGTAAAGCTGTGCGCTCCTAGACGTTATATAACTGCTTAATAAGTAAGATTTAGCTAGCGATAGTAAGATTAGTACGCCTGCAGTTAAGGTTGCTACTAGATAATGTAGGGCGTTTTAATGCGAGTAATTGCAGGTTAAGTAGAGTAGTTAGGCTAAATTATAGAGTAAGTATAATATTGTTATTATTATTGTTAACGTAGTCTGCGTTACCTAGCAAATCGCCTATTAGCTCTATATTTTCTATAGTATTAAAAGTAACACTAGGCATGAAATTAAGGTCTATAATGCTGACCTTAGCAGAGAAGCTAGATTAAGTATCTGCCTGCTTATACAGTACTGCAGATAGGTTAATTAGTATTCTTGCACGCAGGCTGTTAGTTATATAAGGTTAGAAATAAAAGCTTCTATAGCGTAGGAAAAGCAGAGATAATGTAGATAATATATTGCTAACCTTAGTAGAGAGGCTAGTTTAAGCAGCTGCCTGCTCGTACAGAACTGCAGATAAGTTAATTAGTGTTCTTGCACGCAGGCTGTCAGCTATGTAGACGTTAGAGATAAAAGTAATACTAGGCATGAAATTAAGGTCTATATTGCTAATCTTAGCAGGGAGGCTAGTTCGAGCAGCTGCCTGCTCGTATAGAACTGCAGATAGATTAATTAGTGTTCTTGCACGCAGGCTGTTAGCTATATAGACGTTAGAGATAAAAGCAATACTAAGCATAAAATTAAGGTCTATATTGCTGACCTTAGCAGAGAGGCTAGGTTAAGCAGCTGACTGCTCATATAGAACTGTAGATAGGTTAATTAGTGTTCTTGCACGCAGGCTGTTAGTTATGTAAGGTTAGAAATAAAAGCTTCTATAGCATAGGAAAAGCAGAGATGATGTAGACGATATATTGCTAACCTTAGCAGAGAGGCTAGTTTAAGCAGCTGCCTGCTTATATAGAACTGCAGATAGGTTAATTAGTGTTCTTGCACGCAGGCTGTTAGTTATGTAAGATTAGGAATGAAAGCTTCTATAGCGTAGGAAAAGCAGAGATAATATAGATAATATATTGCTAACCTTAGTAGACGAGGCTAGTTTAAGCAGCTGCCTGCTCGTATAGAACTGTAGATAAGTTAATTAGTATTCTTGCACGCAGGCTGTTAGCTATGTAAGGTTAGGAATAAAAGCTTCTATAGCGTAGGAAACGCAGAGACGACGTAGATAATTTTAGTCCTTGCCTCTCGCAGAAAATAGAGCAGAAGAGAATTAGGTAAAGAAAGAGAGATTATGTACTTCTTTTATATGCCTCTTGCAGGTTAAGTAATAGCGCTAGATTTATGCTGCAAGAAATGCAGATATAGTTATTGCATATTAGAGGCGCTTTAAAACACGTGCTTAGTTAATTATAATCTAAATATCTTTACAACACGTTAACGTTGTACTAAACGACTTCTTATATTTAGTGTTAAACGCTAAGCGATAGTACTACTTGTTGCTATATTATGCAAGTAAGAGTAAACTTAAATAGCGCAGCAGTGTATATAGACAAAGTAAGTAGCTAGAAAGAAAGGTTAATAGTTAAAGACAGTTAAGTTATATATAAGACTATCCTCTTAACAGTTCTAATAAGTTTATTAATATTATTCTAGGAGTTAAATACAATACGTAGCAGTTACGACGCCTAATGCCTTAAGTTAAGTTGCAGAAAATACTAGGTTATTATAGTTTCTAGGTAAGATAGTGCTTGCGAGGCGTACGCACAGACGCAGTCTATACTAACGCTCTATTAGCGTACATCTCCTATAGCAAACCTCTATCTCTCTCTTCTAATAAAGCGATGATGCTTTCTTAATATTGCGTATCGCCTCTACTACTATACAGTATAAAAATAGCATAATATAATATTCTTTGTCTCTTATAATGCTGACGTATTCCTCTAAGATAACATCTGCGTAGGTTCTAGCTCTAATTAAACTATTATAATACTACTAAGCTCTCCTTTATAACGCACAGTTGCTAGCCTCTCTCTAACTGCGTAAACTAACCTAATATACATAACATCGCTACTAAGACTATAGTATCTAAGTTATAGTATAACGCCTAAGCTTAAAGTCGCTCTATTGCCTGCTTCTAGCAGTTGCAGGATAAAGCGATAAATCTGTAGTTTAATGCCTACTAGCCTAATAAAGCTAGACTTATAACCTCTACGCACTGTCCTCTTAGGTATCTAGCGCTCGGGAGTTATAATAGCAGAGGAGGACTGTAAGAGATAGTGCTACACTGCTCCTAACTAATAAGGCTCTTAGATTATATACAACTTCTACGTAATATTATACTTAAAAGGTACTTAGACTCTAACTTTAAACGACAGCTAAATAGAGCAATAAATATATAATTTAATGCCTACTAGCCTAGCAAAGCCGGACTCGTGCTCTCTACGCGCTATCCTCTTAGATATCTAGCGCCTAGAAGTTATAATAGTAGAGGAGGACTGTAAAGAATAGTGCTGCACTGCTTCTAACTAATAAGGCCTTTAGATCTTACATAACTTCTAAGCAATATTATGCTTAAAATATACTCTAACTCTGACTTTAAATAACGGCTAAACAGAGTAATAAATGTGTAATTTAATGCTCTCTAGCCTAACAAAGCTAGACTTATAATCTCTAAGCGATATACTCTCTAATACCTAGCGCCTAGGACTCGCAGTAGCAGATAGAGACGGCGAGAGACAGTGCTGCACTGCTCTAGACTAATAAGGCTCTTAGATCTTACATAACTTCTACGCAATATTATGCTTAAAAGGTACTTAGACTCTAACTTTAAACGATAGCTAGATAGAGTAATAAATGTGTAATTTAATGCCTACTAGCTTAATAAAGCTAGACTTATAACCTCTAAGCAACATACTCTCTAATACCTAGCGCCTAGGACTCGCAGTAGCAGATAGAGATAGCAAGAGATAGTGCTGCACTGCCTTAGACTAACGAAGACAACGACTACTATACTATATCTAAATAATATTAAGCTTAAAGCTGCTCTGACCTTAACTCTAGATAACTGCAGAATAAACTAATTACTCTATAGTTTAATGCATACCGGCCCTAATAAAGTTAGACTAATACCCTCTACGTAACATCCTTCTAGTGCCCTGCGCGCAGGACTTGCAGCAGTAAGGAGAGAAGAATAGTAAGAGATAGTAAGAGATAGTGCTATACTGCTCTAGACTAATAAAGACAATAACTACTATACTGCATCTAAATAATATTAAGCTTAAAGCTGCTCTAACTCTAACTCTAGATAACTGTAGGACAAACTAATTACTCTATAGTTTAATATATACTAGCTTAATAAAGCTGAACTAATATCTCTCTATGCAGCATCCTCTTGATGCCCTGCGCGCAGGGCCTATAGTAGGCAGAGGATAGTAAGAGACAGTGCTGCACTGTCCTAGGAAATCTTAATAGTTACTAGACTATAGTAAGTAACCTATTCAGCATAATTAAGTTCTGCTAGACTAAAGCATGCCTGCTATGCAGAGCAGCTCTTAAGTTAAAATATTATTATTGCTTAACTTTATACTTACTCTTACTTATTATCCTACCTGCATCTAGCATATTTGCCTAGTGCATATAAACGCAACGCAACTAATAACCTTTTTAGCTATACAATAATATTATGTTTTCTGTAAGCTCTGCGCATTAAAGCCTAAGCTCTTTATATATTACGCTGCAATTCCTTTTTATTATTATTTTGTCTACTAATACGTTTTGCTACACTCGCTACTATTATAGTAACGCGCTTCTTAAATCTATAACGCGCTTCTTACGTTAATAACGCGCTTTCTATATTAACAACCTGCAACTGCGCTTAAACTCTCTATAGTTAGTAAGCGTACTCTTCTAAGCAATATCTATATATTAATACGCACTTTCAGCAACAGTCTAACAATTATATATAGTCGCTAACTGTCTTCTACTCTAGGCGTAAAGCTATTATAGCTAGACGTAATAGCAATGATAACAGCAATATAGAATAGGCGCTGCTGAAGCAACTAGAGTAGTATAAGAGTAAGGCTAATATAATAAGCTCTAATAGCATATTATAAACGAATATAAGAGAAGAATATAGGATTACAACCTTAGAGGTTATTAAACTTATAGAGGACCTTATAAGCTATGTTAAGAAAAAGGACCTACTTAAGAAGATCTAATTAGAAAAGAGCTAATTGCAGCTTCTAAAGAGCTTGCGTTTACTAACGTTAAAGGACTAGCTTGCAGTAGCTAAATATATACAGCTGCAAAATACGCAAATATCTAAAGTCTTCTATAAGGCTGCAGCTGAAACTATCTAGACGATAATACTAGCTAAGGTGCGTTAGTACAGCGCTAAGATTAAGATAGAGAACCTAAGCAATACGCTAACGCTAACACTATCTAAGATAGCGCAGCAATAGTCTTTGTTTATTATGTCTAATAGGTCTACAGCATTAATAACTAATAAGTTTAGCGTTGCATTACTTACTAAGCTAGCTATCTTAAATAACGCTAATATTACCTTAGTAGACGCTGTATATTACTCTATCGTTAAACAATTCTCTATGTTTAAGCTAATAACGAAGGAAAGCTAGCAGAAATTAGAGAAGAACTACTTTAAGGTTAGAGCCTAGCACCTTAAGTACGATGCTCTTATTTAGCATTTATTATTGCCTAAGTACTCTAATTAGTACTAAGCAGATATCTCTTAGGTTATAGATGCGTTGATGATAATACTTATTAAGAATAACAACGACTTGCTAGGCACTGTTAACTCTTATATTAAGTTAAGAAGGCTTAGAGCAGTAATACTATTATGCTAGATAATAAAACTGCTAGGCAATTCTAATAAAGGTATAGTACGAACTCTTAAAACTAAAATATACACTACTAATATCTATATGCAGTAATATTCTAACCTAACAAACTACTAGAATAGCTCTTACTACTAGAATAGCTCTTACTACCTAAGAAGAGAGGCTAATATTCTAAACTTATACTAGACGGACCTCTTCTTAAGCGCTATAAGACTAAGGCAGCAGATAGCAGATATATAAAAGTAAGCAGAGAAAGAACTAAGAAAGATAAAGATTTAGAAGACTCTAATACTAGCAGCGACGTTCTGCGCCTACGCAGAAGAGACAGAGTAGCAGCCTGCGCTTAATTAGCTAAAAGAAAGCAGTTAGGAAAGGAAGCGCAGCTTAAGAAGACTAAGGATAAAGAGGAGCTAGCTAAGGCTAAAAAAGAGAAAGAGGAGAAAGAAGCTTAGAAGCGCGAGACTTAGCTAGATAGCCTGCTAGATAGCGATAACTACTGCTTAGACAGCAGCTTAGACATTAACTCTAAGGATAACTTAGAGAACGAGGAGGCAACGACAGCAAAGGACCTTGCTAGAGAATAAAAAGAAAGGCTTAAAGCTTTATTAAACGCTAAGTAAGTCTACTATAGAAGATAGTTAACTACTGTTTACTCTGCTAATAAATAAACTAGAACGAGAGATAGTCTCTCTGCAAGAGTAGAGACAGCAATAGAACACTATACTCTAGAAGAGTAGACTTTAGCCGCAGTATTCTTTAGCGTTTTAATTAATAATCTCTAGAATAAGCGCATAATAAAGCTACTAGTATGTTAGAGAGTTAGTTGCAACTTTACTCTATACTAGCTTATAGACGCATACATCCTCTACTTTAAAGAGTTATTATCTAATAATAGCAGGATCTTTGCTAACGCTATAGGCATAGGTAAAACGCAAGCAATAGTGCTTGCTGTCTTTATAGGACACGTTTACTTTAAGAACTAGATAGAAGTGCAAAATGCGCAAGCAGAAGGTAACGCGACAGAATATAACGCAGTTAATAATAATAATAAGCTATATTCTACTAAAGGCGAGAGAACGTTCTACTACGCGTGCGAAAGGAGCCTCTTCTTTAACGCTAAACCTTAATAAGCAGCTATAATAATGACTAGTTAAGAGCGAGCAGCTAATGCCTAGAAGAATAAGATAGTTGCAATAGATCTTGCAAACTCTATATAGTGCAACCTAAGCGATCTGCTAGCTCTATAGTTCTGCTTCTTTAGTAACTTTCTTCTAGAGAACATAGGCAGACTAACGAAAGAGAAAGCAATAGAGATGCAAATTAATACTACTAACGCTATCTCTAAAGCGCTTGCTGCTGCTAATAAGTTAGTCGCTCTATAGAGCTACGTGCTAGGAGGCGTAGATTATTAAGAAACAGTCTACTAGATAATACTAGAAGCGAACACGCCTGCTGTATACTCTAAGGCTATAAAGCACTGTCTAGCACTGTTAGCAGCATAGTTTGTAATAGTCTGCAGCTTTAGAAAAGTAGATAAGCATATATTTAGAGCTTATAATACTATAAGCGTTACGGCACAGCGAACGATTATACGCAAAGGCGGCTCTTATATAGAAAAGAGAGTAATACTGCTTTCTAGTCATGTTACTATATAGAGGCAGACTATATTTGATAAATTCTATAATTGCAAGTTAGAGAGCATAATTATAGCTAAGTTTTACTAGGATATTTAAAGCTACAACTATAGATACTAATAGAAAGCATAGGCCCTATCTGGAACGCCTATAGAATAAGGACTAAATAAGATCTTAATCTTTGTATCGCTAGCACTTATTAGCCTTTAAAATAAGAAAGGGGTCTCTAACTAGTTCAACGCTACTAATAAGAGAGACTCTGTAACTGGCGATCGCATCTATAAGATAGAAGATGCAGTCTACTAGTTAATTGCAGAGATACTATCTTACAGGACTTACTAAAATATAGCTCTTAATAGCCTAGCAATAGCTAAACAATAGCGCAATATAATTGCTAATATAAAGTACGACGTAAGCGAATATAAGTCGTCTTATAAGTATAAAGAACTTATATCTTAAGGAGTAGCAGTAGCGCAGAGGTTTATATTAAAAAGAATATTAAAGACGCGCAACCTATAGAGCAAACTAATATCTAGCATTAAGAGTAACTTCCTGCCTTACTTCTAAAGCTGCCTATATCTAGATTTTCTTAGCATAGTATAAAACGCTAAGCAATAATGCAGAGATATCCTAGAAAAAGAAGGCCTTAATAAATTAGAAGCTAGCAGACGTGTAATCTTTAACTGCTTTAAGATATAGGCGATAGCATCCTACTCTGCGCTTGCTACTCTAAAGGCAGCATAGTTTAAAACATATAGCAGCTGTAAAGTTAAACGCTTTACATTAAACAGCGTAAAGGACCTCTTTACTAACTTAAGCAAGGACTATTTCCTAGTACAAGAGGCACATGCTATAACTAAAAGCAGCCTAAAGTTTTAAAACCTATTAAATTTATGCTCTAAGGTTAAAATTCTAGGAACGCTAAGCTAGACATAGAGCATTGCAGCAGAAGATGTAGCGAAAGCAGCTAATACACTACTACTGCTAAAGAAAGTCTGCGCTAAAATCCTTATAGAGTCGTATAAACTAATCGTGTAGGCAGTAACGTAGCTAGGCTTAAGAGAGAAGTTTAGTAACGAGAGCGTCTTAGTTATGCAGAGAGGTATAATATAGCACAAAATTAACCTTAAGCTTACTAAATAGAGGGATCTAGATAGGCCTTAGATTATAGTAGCTTTAATAGTATTTACAGAGGCAATTATACTAATAGAAGCTACGCACGTTGTTATTATAGAGCTGCAAGATAGGCAGAACACATAAGATTAATTTATGTTCTAAGTGTACTAACTTAGCTAGTTAGCAGAAATATGTGTTAGCATTATCTATTTTAACCTAGATAGTAAACTAGAACTTAAAGTACTAGGTAAGCAGGACGTTAAAACAACTTCCTAAGATAAACTATAAGGTAGAGGATTAACAGTTACGGATTAACGCATAGACTAGCATTAAACTAAACTAATTATTATAAGTTTAGAAGCACTCTGCTAAGGTCTAGCGCACTGCTAGGAAAGGTGCTTAACAGTGCTTAATAGTGCTTAACAGTGCTTAATAGTAGATAACTGTATAGAATACAGGACTAGCATAGTAATAGAATAATTCTTATGTTACTAATAATTCTAATAAAGCTCTTTCTAGTGATATCTGTGATGTCTAGTTATAATGCAGAAAGAAGTAAATATGTAGTAAGATACTAAGAAAAGTATATTAAAGAAGTAAACTTTAATAGCGCAGGTAGGAAGACAGAGTAAGTAGAGAAAAAGAAAATATAATAGTTAAAGATAGTAAAGTTGCGTGCTAGACTATTGCATTAACAGTTCTGATAATTCTAACAGTACTAACTATTTTGACGAAGTTTTGTTTTAAAGTATATTTAATAATAAATATAAATTCCTTGAATTAATTAACTCGCTAGCGACACAGTCAATTCTACAGTATTAATAGAAATAAATATTTAACAGATTTTTAGTTTTTCTAACGTAAACCTCTAACGCGCTTTAAGAAGAAGAACTAAGTATAATATAACTACTAGAAGAGAGACTATAAGTTCTACTTTATAACTTCGCCTTAAGCTTTTCTAATAGAGGCCTTAATAGTTATATTTAGGCTACGCTACGTCTTAGAGAATATAAGAATACTTTAGAATAGTTACTACTCTTCTTCTGCTATATCTCTAGAATAGACGCTTACTTAGATAGAACTAAAAGTAGTTATACTTAACTTACTTAGAACTTTAGCAGAATGCTTCTAGAAAGCATATAATTGCATCTGCCTTATAAGATAGAAACTAAACTAATCTCTAATAGATCTGCTAGACTATCTTAGACTTCTCTAGAAAAAACTAGGCCTTATAAATATAGAAGTAATAAAAGTTATATAGTACTATTTAGCACTATAATAAGATATATAAGATAATCTTATAAAGATTCTAGTTAAGCAGAGAAGCACTCTAGCTACTCTAGAGAAATAAGTAAATATAGTCTAGCGAAGAGTAACTAGATATAGAACTATAGTAAATATTCTAGTATAAACTCCTTATAGTTAACTAAGGAAGGTCTCTCTAAATGCAGAGAGAGCTTAAAACTCTCTAAAAAAGGCTAAGTATACTAGAATAAGCTATAATAAGCTAAAGCAGGCACTAGCAAGCAGAGCTAAATCTAACTATTCTAAGCTAACCTATTATAACTATAATAAGATTAGCTATATTAGTCTAAATTGCTCTAACTCTTATAAGCCTTAAGCTAGACTCTTCTAATAAGATATAGAAAAAGATAATAGGCATAGATCTTAGAGGTCTACCTTACTACTTATATTAGATCTAATCTAGACTAAAAGAATCTTAGCACTCTAAGAGAGGCTATATTATTAGCACTCTCTTAGCTAATAATAGTAAAGGAAGTTATTAGTACCTTAGGCGCTATAGATATTTTCTTAGATCTAGGTTCTTAGTTAAATCTAATATTAATAAAACTTACTAAAGAGCAGAGTTTAAAGATAACCTTATTAACTAGCTTCCTAGTAGAGAGAGTTAGTAAGAGGAACTTTACTATCTATAGCACTATAGTTACAGACGTAGTTATTATTAACTCTTATAGCAAGAAGAAGAATTATAAGATCTCTTTTATTATTACTAATCTAAAGAAGTATCTAATTTATCTTAGCCTCTCTTAGATAGATAAATATAACTTAAAGATTAATATCCTAATATAAAGACTTCTTTATAGAGAGTATAAGGCAAAGAATATAATGCTATACTATAAGATAGGTATTAAGGACGCAGAAGAGTTTAAAAGAAGCATATAAAGCCTATATATAGACGTATATATCTTCCTAGTAAGCTACGCAGGCTCTGCTACGCTAGAATAACTCTATATAGGTTAGATTCTCTTAGATTATACTGCATTTGCAGATATTAGCTCTAAGAAGGACTCTAAGATTCTAGCAGAATATAGTAAGCACGATCTAATAATTAATCTAGTGCCTAGAGAAGATTCTCTCTATCGTTTATTATATAACCTCTCTCTTATAGAGTTTAAGTATATTAAGAGCATATATAACTAAGTATTTATAGCATAGCTAAATACGTTAGTTAAAGTTACTAGCAAGCGTACTTATACTATTTATTAAGAAGAAAGATAAGATAATATAACTCTATATAGACTATAGAGGTCTTAATAAGATTAGTATTAAGAATTAGAGTTCTTTACTCTTAATTATAGAGTCTTTAGAATATCTCTTCTAAGCAAAGTAGTATATAAAGCTTAATATAAAAGAGGCTTACTATAGAATTAGAATTACTAAAGGCAATAAGTAGAAGACTGCCTTCTATATAAGATATAGCTATTTTAAGTATATAGTAATGCTATTTAGTCTTATAAATACTCTAGCCTAGTTCTAAGCCTATATTAATAAAGCGTTAGCAGGCTTAGTAGATATTTTCTATATTATCTATTTAGATAATATCTTAGTCTTTTTAGAATATAGAAGAAGAGCATATAGTATATATAAAGAAAGTCCTCTAAAGGCTGCGTAATATAAAGCTATATATAAAGCTAAGTAAGTATAAATAGTATACGCAGCGCATAGAGTACCTAGAGTATATTATAAGTCTAGAAGAAGTTAGTATTAACTACCGAGATAAAGTTAAAATAATCTAGAACTAGCCTCTGCTACGCACTATACGCAAGATCTGCATCTTTATTAAGTTTATAAACTACTATAGATAATTTATTGCTAGTTTTAGCTATTTAGCGCTACTATTAACTATTCTAATCTAAAAGACTCTAGAAGCAGCTAGAGGTAGCCTATAAATATAAAGAGAAGAGAGTTAGACTCTTAAAATAGGCTCTAAAGATATTTAAGCCTTCTAAGTATTAAAGAACGCATTTCTTAATATACTTATTCTTATATATTTTAAATAAGAAAGAGAGACTAGAGTTAAAGTTAACGCCTTAGGAGGCGCAATATTAGGCATTCTAAGCTAGTTAGTATTAGAAGATAGTAAGAAGCTCTAATAGAGACTAGTAGACTTCTACTTACGCAAACTTATTACAGCTAAGTATAAGTATAATACGTATAACTAAGAACTACTTATAATTATTAAGAGTTTAGAATACTAGCATTAATATCTAGAAGAAATAACGTTTAAGATCCTTATAGACTACAAAAACCTTAAATAGTTTATAGAGATAAAAACTCTAAACTATAGATAAGTAAGAGCTTATCTTATTCTCTTTAGATATAACTTTATAATTACTTATTAATCTAGCAAAATAAATTCTGCAGATAGCTTTTTAAGACGCCTAGACTCATATAGATAAAGTATAAAAGCTATCTTAGAAACATAACTACGCTTTTATAGAACCTCTCTATAGAGCTCTATAAAAAGAAGAAAAAGACTTCTTTCTTATCTTAGCTATATTAACTTAAGCAGTTATAAGAATAGAAGAATAATAAAAAGCTATTATAATATTGCATAAGCTCTATTAAGAAGACTAAAGCTAACTTATAGCATTAGAGCTAGAAGCAGATAATAATCTATCTTTAGAGTCTAGTATAGATATACTAGATACCTTAGAATCTAAGTTAAGCTAAGATAGGCTATAATAACCTAAAGTAGCATATAAGGTACCTAAGGTTCTTTATATAACCTCTAAAAAAGATAGAGGTAATATATTAATATTATAATAATCCTCTTATAGGCTATTTTAGTATAAGGCAGATAATTAAGAAATTACAGCGCTATTATACCTAGAAAGGCTTTAGAAAGAATGTAGAGAAGTACTATTGCTTCTATAAAGTATATAAGAGAGCAAAGCTAGCCTAATATAAGCTATATAAGTTGCTAGCACTACTGCTATCTCTAATAAGACTATAGGAAGATATTATAATAGATTTTATAACTAAACTCTCTCTAAGTAAACTATTAGGCGTAGTCTATAATACTATATTAGTTATTATATACAGATTAACTAAGATATCCTATTATATTCCTACTTAAGAAGACTAGAATAGAGTAAACTTAGTATAAGTATAGATTTATAAAGTTATACGCCTATATAGCGTTCTAAAGCAAGTAATTTTAGATAGAAGCTCTATTATAAATGCAAAATACTAGAATACGTTCTAATACTATATAAACTTAAGAAGAGTCTTAACCTTCTTCTTCTATCTATAGATAGATAGATAGATAGAAAGATAGAACTAGACTCTAGAATACTACCTGCGTTGCTACTATAGGCTTAAGCAAGATAACTAGGCATTATAGTTATCTCTTACAGAGTTTATATATAATAATAGCAAATATGCAGTTATAAATATAATATCTTTCTAAGTAAACTAAGAACTAGACTCTATTAGGCTAGATTAGCCTAAAAGACTACTTAGAGATAGAGAATTACCTAAAGCAGCTAAGCTTACTAAAAGAGTACTAGTAATAATTACTACTTATAGATTAACGAATTCTTATAGTAAATAAGTACTAAGAAAAATACGCAAATAAATAAAGGCTACTAGTCCTATTTAAAGAAGAAGATAAAGTTATAGTTTCTACTAGAAATATGCAGTTAACGTAACTAAAGAAAAAACTAGACTAGAAATTTACTCTAGAGATTATTAACAAATAAATAGGCTCTTTAGCGTTTAGAGTTAGACTTAAGAGTTTTCTAAACGTATACTCTATCTTTTATGCCTTCTTATTAGAACTATATAATCTAATAAGTAAAATTCTATACTCTCTAACTAATATTATAGATACTCTGCATAATATTAGAGGCAATAATATCTATAAAGTAGATAAAATTATAGATAGAAAGATAATAGATAGTAGCTAATAGAAGTACCTAGTTAAATAGAAAAACTACTCTAAGAATAAAAACTTATAGAAGCCTAGCTTAAATATCTTAGAAACATACTCTAAGAAAGTCTCTAGAATACTATATCTGCCTAACTATAGCGCAAGAAGCGCAAAGATAGCTAAGTAAATTAAAATATAGATATAAGGCGTTAAGGTTAACCTCTAAATAAAAGAAGAGAATAATAATAAATAAACTACGCCTCTTAGAGCTATTATAGCCTATAATAGACTATTCTAAGCAGAAAGAAAATAATTAGCATTCTTAGAGATAAGCATTATATAATAATTAAAAATAAATCTAGAGATAGAAGAACCTAAGAATAGAAATATATTACTAAGAAAAGATAGAAGAAAGAATCTTCTTAGCATTTCGCTATCTAGAGATTACTAGGTAAATCTGCGCTAGAATAGCCTATAATAGCCTAGCCTAAGTTCTAAAGACTTAGGCGCTGCTCTTATAGTGCCTACTAGCTATAGTCTAAGATATAATAACTTAAAGAGAGCTAAATTAGCTATAAAAGGCTCTACTAAGGCTAGATTTAGGTATTAAGAACTGCAAGATGCTTCTTAGCACTATTAAGCTTCTTTTAAGCCTTATTAATCTTACTTATAAAGAGACTATGCTTAGCTAAGAGAATAAGGCTTCTATTCTTCTTTAAAGACGTAATATCTACCTTAAGACCTTAGATTAGCTTCTTTAGCTCTCTCTTAGAGTTCTTATACTTCTTACTCTATATATTAGATTAGTTTATACTAATATAACCTATAATAGCCTAACTTACCTTCTTATAGAGAATACTAAGCTTATTCTTATTAATCTGCTTAAGCTTAAGAATAGTCTTAGTAAAGATATTCTAATAAGCCTTGCGCTTAGTAGTAATAGCCTTAGTAGAGTAATTATAGCAAATAGAAATATAGGCAGCGTTAGAGCTGTCGTTAGAGTCTATAGCGCTGTTATAGCATGCTAAGTTCTCTGCATAAGGCGTATATAAGAGCCTAGGATATAGTTAGCGCCTAAATAGCCTATAATAGAGTATTATAGCCTATATAGGACTATATAAGGCACTTACTTCTTTAACTGCATAGCTAGAAGACTATAGGCGTTCTAAATATTAGCTTTAAGCACTAAAATCTCTCTAGTATCTAGAGGCTATAGATTATAGACGTACTAAGCAGCTACTGTAGCTCTTACTAGCTAGTCCTTAGTAGCAGAGATAGCAGAGGCAGCAATAATAGTTTAGCAGCAAATATTAATCTAACCTAGCGCTAGCTTATTAATATTAGTAGTAATATCTAGAACCTTCTAACGCAGCTTCTTAGAAAGCTAAATATATTAGTTTATGCTATAATAGAGTATTCTAGCTTATAATAACTTACTACTATATAGTTAGAGTTACTAAAGAAGTAATAGAGGCACTTAAAGTACTAAGTAGTCTCTCTACCTCTAATCTTCTTCTGCTAGAATAAGTAGAGGTTAAGATAGTTCTTAGCATTCTCTATAGCGTTAGAGAAGTCTATTATAATATAACTAAACTTACTAAGGCACTTAAAGGAGCTTATAGTAAAAGATATAATATAGCAGCAGCACAGATAATAGGTATATATACTATTCTCTATTATATTATTACTAACAGCAATCTAGTCTATATTAACTAATTTAGAAGTATTCTAGCCTAGATTAGCATAGAATAGAAGCAGGAGAGCTTAATAAAGCTAGATTAAGAGGCGTAGTAGTTATTATAGAACACTCTATATTCGTTAGCGCTGTAATAGAGTATAATAGAGTATTCTAGCCTAAATAGAGGCTAAAATTCCTATAGAGAGAACTAAAAATCCTTACTAAAAAGAGACTAAGAGAATATAGAACTAGGTTAGAAGTTAGGCTAAGCTTAACTAGTATTATAAGTTTATATACTACTTACTTATTATTACTTAGCGCGCTAAGCTTAGTTAAGCGAGTCTCTTAAAACTATAAGTTTTAGAAATAATCTATAGAGCTCTAATGCGCGCATTAGGCCTTAAATAAGCTATTATAGCTTATTCTAGCTTACTAAACGCTTTTCTATATTAGACGCATTTACTTAAGGCAAGCATACTTAAGAAGGAGGATAATATTAGCACTTTAGCACTAAGAACGCCTTTAGCGTCTTAAGCAGGCCTAGTATATCTGCTAGAGAGCTAGTATATAGAGTAGAGAGAGAATTGCTTCTTATTAGTAGCGATTTATCTATTCTTTATAATAATCTTATTAGTTATCCTTATTATTACTTACTTCTAGCTATAACTCTCTAGTACTATCCTAATAATTATAATATTAGAAACTTAGGTACTAGCTAGATAGAAGATCTTAAATATAGTTAACTAAAAGATTTATCTATTAAGCGTTTAAGATAAGCAGTAATTATAAATAGCTATACTTTCTATTATAAGAGAACTTTATCTAAGAGCAAACTCTATAAGTAGTGCAGAATTTCTTAATTAACTAAGCTATCTTTAGCTAGTAGTACCTCTTAAATATAAGGTAAAAGGTACTACGTAGTCTCTTATAGCCTATAATTTTATAGTTATAGCAGAGTTTAAATATTTAGTGCTAAAGGTAAGTATCTAGAGAAATATATAGCTATATCTAGTTAATAAACAGGCAGCGTTTAGAACTCTTACCTAAAGAAGTAATATTAGCTTATAAGAAGAAGTAGCCTTTCTTATAGAATAAATTAGATAGCTTTATAATACTACTATTAATTACTATAAAGGCTGCTAGCGTAATAGAGTTATCTTTATAGGCTATATTAAGCAGTTCTATAGTAGAATAAGTATCTTTATTATAAGAGAGAAAGCTAAAATCTACTATGCTATTAATCTAGTCTTACGCTAGCTTATCTTTAAATTTCTTAAAGTCTAAGTTATTATAGTCTAAAGCTATAAGGTAGAATTTAAGTATCTAGCGTTATTCTAGTAAAATCTAGTCTAGTTTCTTATAGTAGAAAGTGCTTATAGCTTAGAGTACTATCTAGATTACTAGTTATATATCGTAGCGCTAGTATCTTAGAGCTAAGAATAATTATCTTATTATTAGTAATACGCTTATCTATAATATCTTCTAGCACGTTCTAAGGCTATTAGCTAAGAGTATTAGCTTTAATATTAGTATTTTCTAGTGCATAAGTAATCTTAAAATTAAATTATAATAAGAATAGAGACTAGTAAGCTTATTTGCAGTTTAGCTTCTTTATAGCTATAAATATTTTTAGGTTCTAGTAGTCTATAATAATGCTAATTTAGTAAGGCATTCTAATTAACTCTAGTTCTTATTCTTTAAATGCGTAAATAATTTCTATAAGCTCTAAGTTATAGATATTATAATTATACTTAGCTAAAAAGTATTTCTTAAAGAAGAAGCTAATTAGTTACTAGTCTCTATTATTATTTTTCTATTTTATAATACTATCTATAGCCTAGGTAGAGGCGTCTATATAGACTTTAACTAGTTTCTCTAAGTTAAAGTATTATAGTATAATATCTAGCTAAAAAGCGTCTTATAGCGCTTTAAACGCTTATTAGTATTTATTAGTAACTTTAAACTTTTTATAGTAAGTCTTGCAGATAACTAGCTTAGTAGAGTTCTTAAAAGGCTATTTCTTAATATAGGCTTTAATAAGTTTTATAAGAGGCAGAGTAATAGCAGAGTAGTTTTTAATAAAGCGTTAGTAGAACTCTATATAGCTAAGAAATGCTAGTATCTTAGTAGTAGTAGTTAGTATACGCTACTTATTAATAGCTATAATCTTATCTAAGTCTATTTTAACTTCTACGTTAGTAATAAATATATCTAGAAACTTAACTTTTATCTAGTATAGTTTAGTTTTCTTAGAGTCTATATAGAACTCTTATGCTTAGAGATAGCGTAGAACGCTTTTATAGTACTATATATATTCTTTTATTATCTTAGAGTAGACTAGAATATTATTAAGATAGATAGTGCAAAAATTATCTAGGTAATTAAATAGTACGCTATTAATAGCGCATTAAAATATAGCAGAGGCGTTGCAGAAGCTAAATAGCATAATATAATATTTATAAGTATCTAGTTATATAGAAAATGCTATAAGCTATTTAGAGCTTAGCTTTATTTATATGCAGTAAAAAGTATAAATAATATTAAACTTTAAAAAGATAGTAGTATTATTTAGCTATGCTAGTATTTCTCTAAAGAAGAAAATAAAGTAGTAATTCTTAATAATAATATTATTAAGATTATAGTAGTTAACGTAAATATAGATACTACTATTAGACTTAGCTATAATAGTTATATTACTATATGCTGCAGAGTTAGTTTTAGTAATAAAACTATATTTCTCTATTTCTATAATATACTTTTATATAGCTTTATTATAGCGCCTAGACTATAAACGCATATAGTAGTTTAGAGCCTCTACGCCTAGTTTAAGCTAAATCTTATAGTTATATTTAGAATACTTAAGTAAGATTTTAGCTAATTTTTTGCTAAAAGTTAGAAGGTTTTTGCTATAGAGTTTATATATCTCTAGTAATAGAATATCTTTAAGCTCTACTTTCTTAGAGTTATCTAGATACTTATTAATATCCTTTTCTATAGCTATGCGTTATATAGTAATAGGCGTTTGCTAGCATATCTAGTAGATAGTATAACTCTTTCTCTTGCTTATTATTCTAATAGCTCTAGCTAATACTCGCTAGATATTTAGCTTAAGTTTATTAGCCTTAGTAGAGTAAGAAGAGTTTTAACTACTATATCTGCCTTTAGGCAGTGCTTTAGATAAGACTAAGAGAACTTTATCTTTATCTAATTTATCTATAGATATTAGTAGAACTAGTAGTTTAAGAGAAGTATTAGACTATTTAGGTATACTATAGCATAAGAGGATAGATACTACGTTAGTAAGCTAGCAGTATTACTAGTAGTAGATATTATTAAATTTCTAGCGTAATTTCTAATAGTTAATTTAAGAGTTATAGACTTAGCGCTAGAGGAACCTTAATATAAAGTTAAAATCTCTATAGCTTTTTATAACTAGAGCACTAGTTTATTTAAAGTAATTATCTATCTTTAGGTAGAATTTAGCCTAATAGGTAATTTCTTTAGCAGCAATTCTATTATATACCTTAACTTTAATTAGCTAAGATAGCAGAATAAGCTAAAGTAAGAAGAATTTTATAGCTAAATAGCTAATAATAAAATTATAATCTACTCTATTATTTGCTAGCGTATAGTAGGTATAGAAGACTATAGAGCTTTATTCTATAAAGATCTAGAATATAAACTGCGCTATATTTATAGTAGAAGCTGCATAATTCTAAGCTATTTAGCGCCTATAATAAAGAGTATTAGCTATATAGATATAAGCATAGATAGGTGCTAAGTAGTCTTTCTAGAGCTTTAAATTATTTCTAGATAGTAGCTCTACACCTAGAAAAAGACGTTTCTTTCTAAGTCTAAATCTAAATTATACTCTAAGCTATAGAAATATAGATTCTTAGATTTATAAGCTTATATTATGCGCTTATATATAGCTTTAGTCTTAGAGAGATCTAAGTAATCTTAAGCGTAGTAGCTCTTACTACTATAGTTATAATAGTCTAGCTTAGATAAGTTCTTAAGCTTCTTCTTAGTAGTATTCTTAGTAGTAACCTTAGCTAAGAGAAGATTAGCTAAGATTATAATCTTTACCTTAGGCGTACTAGCCTAATCTTAGTAGTAGTAGAGCTTACTATTAGTAGTAGCTAGCTTTAGCATAAACTAATTATTTTCTATATATAACTTGCTAGTATAGTAGTATATACTATCTTTAGCAGCATATTTATAGGTATTCTGCTTCTACTACTAATACTACTTATACTCTATACTCTTTATAGTTATAGTAAGATTAGCGTTTCTAAAATATATAGCGCATATATTCTAAACTTATATTATTACTATAAGTATATTATTAAATGCGAACATAGAGAGAGTATTATAGCAGCCTATAGAGATATACTTTTAAAAGTTAGCTTACTACTACTATAGCCTATAGCCTAATATACTAATAAAAGCTAGAGAACTAAATATTAAATTTAGACTATGCTTATAGGCTAGTCTTATTACTATTAGAGAAGTAGAGAAATTCTAATATAGCTAGGTTTATATTAGCTATAGTCTAGAGATTACTATCTTTAAAGTAAGTATGCAAGATATAAAGGCACTTAAATAGCTACTTAAACTAGTATCTATAGCTCTAGATATATAGTAGAATAGTATAAGTAGTCTTAGAAACGTTATTAAAGACTATATTAGCACAGTTCTCCTTATATTAATATTAGTAGCTATTCTATTTAAAGTAAGTAATTATCTTATCTATCTAAGCTATAAATTATGCTTATAAATTACTACTATTAAACTTAGAGGCGTAGTTGCTATAGCTCTCTATATTGCTCTAGTTATCTATATAGTTATAGGCGTTATAAATAGAACCTAGGTAGAGATCTAGAGAGACTGTTAGTTCTAACTTAAAGATATATTCTATAGATAGAAAGGTAGATAGTAGCTTTAGAGTATGCTAAAACTTAGAAATTTAGTGCTTATTCTAAAGTATACTGCAGTTTATAAATTATAAGAAGTTACTATTCTAAAATAGCAATAATTTAGTTACCTATACTAGCTAAGGTAGTAGAGGCTGCTAGTAGCTAAAGCTATCTAAGTTTATAGCAGTAGAGTTATTTGCCTAGTACTACTTCTCTATAGCTATGCTCTAGGCTACCTTAATATAGTAGTATTAGTTATAGACTATTCTAGCTTACTTCTATAAGGCTTTATACTTTATAGTGCCTTTATTAATCTATTACTAGAAGTTATCTTAGTTAAGGTTATTCTGTTACGCTATAGCCTAGGCTATCTCTTACTTAGATATAAGCTTCTTAATATTATTATTATACTATTTATACTTCTTTATAAATTGCTAATTTTAGTGCTAAGCTAACTATATAAGAGTAATAGCTAGACGTATAATAAAGTCTAGCTAAATAATCTAGAGTATTAAGAGTTTATTAGACATTAATGCAGATTACTCTATAATCTTATTCTAGTCTATAGAGAGGTACTAGCAAATCTATTAGGCTCTATTATTACTAAGATTATCTAAGTAGTAATTAATAAGATAAGTAGAGTTAAAGAGTACTTAATTACTATAGCAAAGAAAAATAGAAGAAATTATATCTAGCTCTGCAAAGTTAATATCTTAACTCTATAGCGCATAGCAAGAGTATAGAGTATACTTTATCTAGATAATTATCTTAGAGGCTATATTAGATAGAGTAGAGATAGGCTAGCTAAGGCCTAGCATCTAGCCTAAAGTATTAGCTTTACTAAGTTAGTTAAAAGTAATTAAGTCTTCTATAGCAGTTATCCTTAGTATATTACTTAGTTTATTAACTTTAGCATTAGTAGTATATAGTTTAAAGAAGTATATATTAACTCGCTTAGCCTTATTATCTAAATCTAACTCTATATTAATAGAGAACGCTAGCACTAGCAGCAGCTTTAGCTTCTTTATAAGCTTCTAGTTAAATATACTATTATTATAGTTTAAAAATTCTTTAGATGCTTAGTTAGATAGATATAGCTTAAGTATATTAAGTCTAGCTAAGTTCTTCTTAGAAAATATACTTATATTACTATCTATCTATTAGAGTAGAGATATAGCTAGTTCTAGATTATCTATTAGAGAGCAGTATATATTCTTATAATTCTTAAGATTAGTATTTATACAGAGGCAGGTTTTCTAATTTTTAAAGTTCTTATTAGAAAGCTTTACTTTATTTCTAGAACTAGCTATAGTATACTAGTATAGAGAGGAAGTAAGTAAAAGAAAGTAAGAAGTATATAAGAAAGTTAAGTAGTTAAGTTTCTAGCTAGTAGCAGTAGTTATAGTAGTAGAATAGCTATTCTAAATAGTAAAAGAGGTAACTCTAATATAGAGAGAAGTAAGAGGCTAGCGCTATGCTAGTAAGATAATATAATTTTAAGAGTAAAAAGCTAAGAAAAAATTTTCTAGCGCTTTAGGCTATAGAGGTAATAGCTAGCATATAATAGCAGATAGTAGAGTAGCTATATATGCGCTAATTTTTTAGTAGCTTCTTAGGCTAAGAACTTCTAAAGTTTAGATATATAGTAGGCCTTAGTAGGCTAGTAATAGTAAACTTCTAGAGCTTAGGTATATAGCAGGCCTTAGTAGGCTAGTAATAGTATACTTCTTAGAGCTTTAGATTTATAGTAAGCCTTAGTAAGCTAGTAATAATAAACTTCTAGAGTTTAGATATATAGTAGGCCTTAGTAAGCTAGCAATAATAAGCTTCTAGAGCTTTAGATATAAACTCTTAGAGTTTACTGCGTATAGTAAGCATAGATAAGTAAGCAATAGCTTTAAGAGATAAGTTCTTTCTAAAGAGATAAGCATTAAGCTATACTTTATATAGTAGAGTAGAGACTAGATTCTAGCAGTAAGAGAAGATAAAAAAAGCTGCTAGACTTAATAAAGAGCTAATAACTTAAGGTTCTATGCAATAACTAAGCATAAGTAAGAAACTACTTATATTAATTAAGGCTATAAAGCCTATAAAGAGTAATTTTTACTTTAGTCTACTATTATATAAGGTAGACTATAGGTATAAAAGGCTTAAGTTAATAAGAAGTACTTATATTTAACTAAAGGTAAAATAGTAGATAAAGAATCTACTAAGAGAAGAAAGTAGCTAGCTATATATACTATAAGGCGTGCAGGCGCTAAGCTAGCATATATGCTAGCCTAGAGTAGACTAGCTAAAGTAAAAGAAAAGAGAAGAGAAAGCTAAAGTAAGTAAGATATACTAGAGCGTAGATAGTAAGTTAGAGAGTAGGTAGTAAGTTTAAGCAGAGATACTTTACTTATATATAAACCTCTCTAGTATCTCTTATAATAAGCGCATTCTTAGCTACTATATAAGCTATAATCTTACTCTTATCTATAGCTTTACTTAGCACTTACCTATAAGCTTCTATTAGAGTTACTTATATTTATATATATTTAACTGCAGATATTAAGTAGTAGCTACTCTAGTAAGTAGAAGCTTACTAGATAGTACTTAGATAAAAGTGCTAAGTAGCTTTTATTAACGCGTTTAAATAGGCTAAGATTATATTAGTTACTACTAACGCTACTATCTTATATATAAGGCTTTTTAGTTTACTAGAGTATACGTTAGTAAGGCTCTAATATAAGCAGAGCCTTATATATATTATTATTATTATAGTAGCTAGCAGCATAGTTAATAAGCTAGTAATTATAGAAAAAATAGAGTTGCAGAGGTATAGAATAACGCTCTAATTCTATTAAGAAGTAACTATATAGAAGACTTATAAATAGCTTAAATAAGTACGTATATCTTACTATATACTCTATTTCTATAGCCTTATAGATAAGATATTTATAGATAAGAGTAAGTTATTTAGTAACTAAAAAGAGCGCTTAGTAGATTAGATAATAAGTAATGCGTATAAATATTAGCTGCTAAGATTATATTATAAGCTGCTTATCTCTAGCATATTTCTCTAGTTCTGCGTTAGCAACTTACTTCTTATAGAAGCTATTAAGGTAGTTAAAAAGTAAGAGAATATTAGCTTAGAAGCTACGTTAGGAAAACTAAAAATCTGTTGAATATTTATTTCTATTGATACTGTAGAATTAACTGTGTCGCTAGCGAGTTGATTAATTTAAGGAATTTATATTTGTTATTAAATATACTTTAAAACAAAACTTCGTCGAAATAGTTAGTACTGTTAGAATTGTCAGAACTATTAATGCGATAGTCTAGCACGTAACTTTACTATCTTTAACTATTATATTTTCTTTCTCTCTACTTACTCTGTCTTCTTACCTGCGCTATTGAAGTTTACTTCTTTAATATACTTTCCTTAGTATCTTACTATATATTTACTTCTTTCTGTATTATAACTAGACATTACAGATATTACTAGAAAGAGCTTTATTAGGATTATTAGTAATATAAGAATTATTCTATTATTATGCTAGTCCTGCATTCTATATAGTTATGTATATCTACTATTAAGCACTATTAAGCACTATTAAGCACTATTAAGCACTTTTCCTAGCAGTGCGCCAGACCTTAGCAGAGTGCTTCTAAACTTATAATAATTAGTTTAGTTTAATGCTAGTCTATGCGTTAATCTGTAACTATCGATCCTCTACCTTATAGTTTATCTTAGGAAGTTGTTTTAACGTCCTGCTTACTTAGTACTTTAAGTTCTAGTTCACTGTTTAGGTTAAAATAGATAATACTAACATATATTTCTGCTAACTAGCTAAGTTAGTATACTTAGAATATAAATTAATCTTATATGTTCTGCTTATCTTGCGGCTCTATAATAACGACGTGCGTAGCTTCTATTAGTATAATTGCCTCTGCAAATGCTATTAAAGCTACTATAATCTAAGGCCTATCTAGATCTCTCTATTTAGCAAGCTTAAGGTTAATTTTATGCTGTGTTATACCTCTCTGCATAACTAAGACGCTCTTGTTACTAAACTTCTCTCTTAAGCCTAGCTACGTTACTGCCTGCACGATTAGTTTATATAATCCTATAAGGATTTTAGCGCAGACTTTCTTTAGTAGTAGTAGTGTATTAGCTGCTTTTGCTGTATCTTCTGCTGCAATGCTCTATGTCTAGCTTAGTGTTCCTAGAATTTTAACCTTAGAGCATAAATTTAATAGGTTTTAAAACTTTAGGCTGCTTTTAGTTATAGCACGCGCCTCCTCATACTAGGAAATAGTCCTTGCTTAAGTTAGTAAAGAGGTCCTTTACACTGTTTAATGTAAAGCGTTTAACTTTGCAGCTGCTGTATATTTTAAACTATGCTGCCTTTAGAGTAGTAAGCGTAGAGTAAGATGCTATTGCCTGTATCTTAAAGCAGTTAAAGATTACACGTCTGCTAGCTTCTGATTTATTAAGGCCTTCTTTTTCTAGGATATCTCTATATTATTGCTTAGCGTTTTGTACTGTGCTAAGGAAATCTAGATATAGGTAGCTTTAGAAGTAAGGCAGGAAGTTGCCTTTAATGCTAGATATTAGTTTGCTCTATAGGTTGCGCGTCTTTAATATTCTTTTTAACATAAACCTCTGCGCTACTGCTGCTCCTTAAGATATAAGTTCTTTATACTTATAAGACGACTCGTGTTCGCTTACGTTATGCTTTATATTAGCAATTATATTGCGCTATTATTTAGCTATTGCTAGGCTATTAAGGGCTATATTTTAGCGAGTTCTATAAGATAGTATCTCTGCAATCGACTAGTAGACTGTATCTTCTATCTTATAGATGCGATCGCTAGTTACAGAGTCTCTCTTATTAGTAGCGTTAAACTAGTTAGAGACCTCTTTCCTATTTTAAAGGCTAATAAGTGCTAGCGATATAAAGATTAAGATCTTATTTAGTTCTTGTTCTATAGGCGTTCTGAACAGAGCCTATGCTTTCTATTAGTATCTGTAGTTATAGCTTCGAATATCCTAGTAAAACTTAGCTATAATTGTGCTCTCTAACTTGCAATTATAGAATTTATCGAATACAGTCCGCCCCTATATAGTGATATAACTAGGAAGCAGTATTACTCTCTTTTCTATATAAGAGCTGCCTTTGCGTATAATCGTTCGCTATGCTGTAATGCTTATAGTATTATAAGCTCTAAATATATGCTTATCTACCTTTCTAAAGCTGCAGACTATTATAAACTATGCTGCTAATAGTGCTAGACAGTGCTTTGTAGCCTTAGAGTACATAGCAGGCGTGTTTGCTTCTAGTATTATCTAGTAGACTGTTTCTTGAATAATCTACGCCTCCTAGTACGTAGCTCTGTAGAGCGACTAACTTATTAGTAGCAGCAAGCGCTTTAGAGATAGCGTTAGTAGTATTAATTTACATCTCTATTGCTTTCTCTTTCGTTAGTCTGCCTATATTCTCTAGAGGAGAGTTACTAAAGAAGCAGAACTGTAGAGCTAGCAGATCGCTTAGATTGCACTACGTAGAGTTTGCAAGATCTATTGCAACTACCTTATTCTTCTAGGCATTAGCTGCTTGCCTCTAACTAGTTATTATTATAGCTGCTTATTAAGGTTTAGCGTTAAAGAAGGAGCTCCTTTTGCACGCGCAGTAGAACGTTCTCTTGCTTTTAGTAGAATATAGCTTATTATTATCGTTAACTGTGTTATATTCTATTGCGTTACCTTCTGCTTGCGCATTTTGCACTTCTATCTAGTTCTTAAAGTAAATGTGTTCTATAAGAACAGTAAGCACTATCGCTTGCGTTTTGCCTATGCCTATAGCGTTAGCAAAGATCCTGCTATTATTAGATAATAACTCTTTAAAGTAGAGGATGTATGCGTCTATAAGCTAGTATAAGGTAAAGTTATAACTAACTCTCTAACATGCTAGTAGCTTTATTGTGCGCTTATTCTAGAGGTTATTAATTAAAACGCTAAAGAATACTGCAGCTAAAGTCTACTCTTCTAGAGTGCAGTGTTCTATTGCTATCTCTACTCTTGCAGAGAGACTGTCTCTCGTTCTAGTTTATTTATTAGCAGAGTAAATAGTAGTTAACTGTCTTCTATAGTAGACTTACTTAGCATTTAATAAAGCTTTAAGCCTTTTCTTTTATTCTCTAGTAAGGTCCTTTGCTGTCGTTGCCTCCTTATCTTCTAAGTTATCCTTAGGGTTAATATCTAAGCTGCTGTCTAAGCAGTAGTTGTCGCTATCTAGCAGGCTATCTAGCTAAGTCTTGCGCTCCTAAGCTTCTTTCTCTTCTTTCTCTTTTTTAGCCTTAGCTAGCTCCTCTTTGTCTCTAGTCTTCTTAAGCTGCGCTTTCTTTCCTAACTGCTTTCTTTTAGCTAATTAAGCGTAGGCTGCTGCTCTGTCTCTTCTGCATAGGCGCAGGACGTCGCTGCTAGTATTAGAGTCCTCTAAATCTTTATTTTTCTTAGTTCTTCTTCTGCTTGCTTTTATATATCTGCTGTCTGCTGCCTTAGTCTTACAGCGCTTAAGAGGAGGTCTGTCTAGTATAAGTTTAGAATATTAGCCTCTCTTCTTAGGTAGTAAGGGCTATTCTAGTAGTAAGAGCTGTTCTAGTAGTTTATTAGGTTAGAATGTTACTGCATATAGATGTTAGTAGTATATATTTTAGTTTTAAGAGTTTATACTATACCTTTATTAGAATTGCCTAGCAGTTTCGTTGTCTAGCATAATAGCATTACTGCTCTGAGCCTCCTTAACTTAATATAAGAGTTAACGGTGCCTAGCAAGTTGTTATTATTCTTAATAAGCATTATCGTTAACGCATCTATAACCTAAGAGGTGCCTGCTTAGTACTAATTAGAGTACTTAGGTAATGATAAATGCTAGATAAGAGCATCGTACTTAAGGTGCTAGGCTCTAACTTTAAAGTAGTTCTTCTCTAATTTCTGCTAGCTTTCCTTCGTTATTAGCTTAAATATAGAGAATTATTTGATGATAGAGTAATGCACAGCGTCTACTAAGGCAACATTAGCGTTATTTAAGATAGCTGGCTTAGTAAGTAATGCAATGCTAAACTTATTAGTTATTAACGCTGTAGACTTATTAGATATAATAGATGAAGACTGTTGCTGCGCTGTCTTAGATAGTATTAGCGTTAGCGTATTGCTTAGGTCCTCTGTCTTAACCTTAGCGCTATACTAATGCACCTTAGCTAGTATTATCGTCTAGATAGTTCCGGCTGCAGCCTTATAGAAGACTTTAGGTATTTGCGCATTTTGCAGCTGTATATATTTAGCTACTATAAGCTAGTCCTTTAACGTTAGTAAACGCAAGCTCTTTAGAAGCTGCGATTAGCTCTTTTCTAATTAGATCTTCTTAAGTAGGTCCTTTTTCTTAATATAGCTTATAAGGTCCTCTATAAGTTTAACAACCTCTAAGATCGTAATCCTATATCTTTCTCTTACATTCGTTTGTAATATGCTGTTAGAGCTTATTATATTAGCCTTACTCTTATACTACTCTAGTTGCTTTGGCGGCGCCTATTCTATATCGCTGTTATCGTTGCTGTTACGTCCAGCTATAATAGCTTTGCGCCTAGAGTAGAAGATAGTTAGCGACTGTATATAATCGTTAGACTGTTGCTAAAAGTGCGTGTTAATATATAGATATTGCTTAGGAGGGTGCGCTTACTAACTATAGAGAGTTTAAGCGCAGTTGCAGGTTGTTAATGTAAGAAGCGCGTTATTAACGTAAGAAGCGCGTTGTAGATTTAAGAAGCGCGTTGCTATAATAGTAGCAATATAGCGAAACGTGTTAGTAGATAAAATAATAATAAAAAGGAATTGCAGCGTAATATGTAAAGAGCTTAGGCTTTAATGCGCAGGGCTTGCAGAAAACATAATATTGTTATGTAGCTAAAAAGGTTATTAGTTGCGTTGCGTTTGTATGCACTAGGCAAATATGCTAGATGCAGGTAGGATAATAAGTAAGAGTAAGTATAAAGGTTAAGCAATAATAATATTTTAACTTAAGAGCCGCTTCTATATAGCGGGCATGCTTTAGTCTAGCAGAACTTAATTATGCTAAATAGGTTACTTACTGCAGTCTAGTAACTGTTAAGATTTTCTAGGACAGTGCAGCACTATCTCTTACTGTTCTCTGCCTGCTATAGGCCCTGCGCGCAGAGCATTAAGAGAATGCTGCGTAGAGAGATATTAGTTTAGCTTTATTAAGCTAGTGTGTATTAAACTATAAAGTAATTAGTTTATTCTGCAGTTATCTAGAGTTAGAGTTAGAGCAGCTTTAAGCTTAATGTTATTTAGATGCAGTATGATAGTTATTATCTTTATTAGTCTAAAGCAGTGTAGCACTATCTCTTACTATCTTTTACTATCTTCTCTTTCTTACTGCTGCGAGTCCTGCGCGCAGGGCACTAGGAGGATATTGCGTAGAGAGTATTAGTCTAACTTTATTAGGCTAATATGCATTAAACTATAGAGTAATTAGTTTATCCTGCAGTTATCTGGAGTTAGAGTTAGAGCAGCTTTAAGCTTAATGTTATTTAGATGTAGTATAGTAGTCGTTATTTTCGTTAGTCTAGGGCAGTGCAGCACTGTCTCTTGCTGTCTCTATCTGCTACTGCGAGTCCTAGGCGCTAGGTATTAGAGAGTATGTTACTTAAAGGTTATAAGTCTAGCTTTGTTAGGCTAGTAGGTATTGAATTATATATTTATTACTCTGTCTAGCTGTTGTTTAAAGTTAGAGTCTAAGTATCTTTTAAGCATAATGTTACGTAGAAGTTATATAGGATCTAAGAGCTTTATTAGTTTAGAGCAGTGCAGCACTGTCTCTTGCTGTCTCTATCTGCTACTGCGAGTCCTAAGCGCTAGGTATTAGAGAGTATATTGCTTAGAGATTATGAGTCTAGCTTTATTAGGCTAGAGAGCATTAAATTATATATTTGTTACTCTGTCTAGCCGTCGTTTAAAGTTAGAGTTAGAGTATGTTTTAAGCATAATATTGCTTAGAAGTTATATAGGATCTAAGGGCCTTATTAGTTAGAAGTAGTGCAGCATCGTTCTTTATAGTCTTCCTCTGCTATTATAACTCCTAGGCGCTAGATACCTAAGAGAACAGCGCGTAGAGAGCACAAGTCTAGCTTTGCTAGGCTAGTAGGCATTAAATTATACATTTATTACTCTGTCTAGCTGTCGTTTAAAGTTAGAGTCTAAGTATCTTTTAAGCATAATGTTGCGTAGAAGTTGTGTGTGATCTAAGAGCCTCGTTAGTTAGAAGCGGTGCAGCACTGTCTCTTATAGTTCTTCTCTACTATTATAACTCCTAGGCGCTAGATACCTAAGAGGATAGTGCGTAGAGGTTATAAGTCTAGCTTTATTAAGCTAGTAGGCATTAAACTATAGATTTATTGCTTTATCCTATAACTGCTAGGAGCAGGTAATAGAGCGACTTTAAGCTTAGGCGTTATACTATAACTTAGACACTGCAGTCTTAGTAGCGATGTTATGTATATTAGGTTAGTTTATATAGTTAGAAGAGAGCTAGCAACTATGCGTTGTAAAGAGGAGCTTAGTAGTATTATAATAGTTTAATTAGAGCCAGAACCTACGCAGATATTATCTTAGAGGAATACGTCAGCATTATAAGGGACAAAGAATATTATATTGTGCTATTTTTATACCGTGTAGCAGTAGAGGCGATGCGTAATGTTAAGAAAGCATTATCGCTTTGTTAGAAGGGAGAGATAGAGGTTTGCTATAGGAGACGTGCGCTAATAGAGCGTTAGTATAGACTGCGTCTGTGCGTACGCCTCGCGAGCACTATCTTACCTAAAAACTATAATAATCTAGTATTTTCTGTAACTTAACTTAAGGCATTAGGCGTTGTAACTGCTATGTATTGTATTTAACTTCTAGGATAATGTTAATAAACTTGTTAGAACTGTTAAGAAGATAGTCTTACATGCGACTTAACTGTCTTTAACTATTAACTCTTCTTTCTAGCTACTTACTTTATCTACACACACTGCTGCGCTATTTAAGTTTACTCTTACTTACACGATATAGCAATGAGCAGTACTATTGCTTAGCATTTAACACTAAATATAAGAAGTCGTCTAGTATAATGTTAACGTGTTGTAAAGATATTTAGATTATAATTAACTAAGCACGTGTTTTAAAGCGCCTCTAATATGCAATAACTATATCTATATTTCTTGCAGCATAAATCTAGCGCTATTACTTAACTTATAAGAGGCACGTAAAAGAGGTATATAATCTCCTTTTCTTTGCCTAATTCTCTTCTGCTCTATTTTCTGTAAGAAGCAAGGACTAAAGTCGTCTACGTCGTCTCTGCGTTTTCTACGCTATAGAAGCTTTTATTTCTAACCTTATATAGCTGACAGCCTGCGTGCAAGAACACTAATTAATCTATCTACAGTTCTGTATGAGCAGGCAGCTGCTTAAACTAGCCTCTCTGCTAAGGTTAGCAATATATTGTCTATATCGTCTCTGCTTTTCCTATGCTATAGAAGCTTTTATTTCTAACCTTATATAACTGATAGCCTGCGTGTAAGAATACTAATTAACCTATCTGCGGTTCTGTATAAGCAGTTAGCTGCTCGACTTAGCCTCTCTGCTAAGGTTAGCAATATAGATCTTAATTTCGTGCCTAGTGTTGCTTTTATCCTTAACGTCTATATAGCTAATAGCCTGCGTATAAGAATACTAATTAATCTATCTGCAGTTCTGTATAAGTAGGCAGCTGCTTAAACTAGCCTCTCTGCTAAGGTTAGTAATATAGACCTTAATTTCGTGCCTAGTATTACTTTTATCTCTAACGTCTATATAGCTGACAGCTTGCATGCAAGAACACTAATTAACTTATCTGCAGTTCTGTATAAGCAGGCAGCTGCTCGAACTAGCCTCTCTGCTAAGGTTAGTAATATATTATCTATATCGTCTCTGCTTTTCCTACGCTATAGAAGCTTTTATTTCTAACCTTATATAACTAACAGCCTGCGTGCAAGAATACTAATTAACCTATCTGCAGTACTATACGAGCAGGCAGATGCTTAATCTAGCCTCTTTGCTAAGGTTAGCATTATAGACCTTAATTTCGTATCTAGTGTTGCTTTCGATGCTATAGGAAACGTAGAGCTAATAGGCGATTTGCTAGGTAACGCAGACTGCGTTAATAATAATAATAATAATATTGCACCTACTCTATAATTTAGCCTAACTGCTCTACTTAACCTGCGATCACTCGCATTAAAACGCTCTGTATTATCTAGTAGCAACCTTAACTGCGGGCGTACTAATCCTACTATCGCTAGCTAAATCTTACTTATTAAGCAGTTGCATAACGTCTAGGAGCGCACAGCTTTACTAGCGAAGCAAATTAAGACTAATAAGAACTGCAAAAAGTCTACGCATCGCTAAGGATTTAATAGTAGTAGTAGTCTTAAGTTACAAAAGATAAGTAGTTAAGCACTCTCGCAGATAGGACTATTAATTAACTTAATAATAAGTAAACACTCTACCTCTAATGCATAATAACTAGTCTAACGCGGATTTAGGTAATGATAAATAATATTTAGTTAGTTAGAGACAATATAGAGGAGCTTATATATATTAGCAAAGTTAAGTATACCTACGTCTAAGCCTATACCGTTTCTTATTCTAACCTAAAGAAGTACCTTAGCAATAGTAGTTAGCAAGGCTGAATTAAGATCTTATTCTATTAAGCTAGAAATAATTGTAATAATCTTAATATCATAGTCACTAATCTTACTAGCAGAGAATTTAGTAGAGTCGACATAAAGTCGTTAACTAGATTATATCTATTAATAGATAGAGCGAAGGCTAATAGACTAATATAGATAGCTTAGACTAATATTCGACGAAAATAAGCTAGCGAGGGTCCTCTAGGCTTACCTTTCTTAAGGCTTATTAGCATAACGCTCTAGTTATACTATAAGTAGAAGTAGGCCTATAATATTAGCAAGTTCTATAAGAGCAAGAATATTTAGCTGCTATAACCTGTTTTTAAGCTCTAGCGCTACGACTACTATAATCTATAAGATAGCGACTCTCTTACATAGATCTAAGCAATAGATCTTAGCTTTTAGACTAATTAGTTTACCTAGCAAGGGCTAATACCTAGAGAACTAGGCAGTATCTACGTCTTGCAAAGCGTTGATAAGATCTAGGCTAACGTTGCTAATGTTTTCGATATAGTTATTAGTAAATTAGATAAAGTACCTATGCGAGAGCTATCTAGTTCACTATTAAGACAGAGCTGTATCCGCATTAGAAGCAAGCTCTCTATTTTATATAGAATAAGGAGTAGGACTATAGCGCAGAAGAGCATAACTAGCGTAAGGACACTCTCTAGGCGCTAAGGCTTTGCAATAATAGTCGTAAGTTCTATTGTCTTGTTATTACTAGCGAGGATACGCACTGTAAGCAGATAATAAAGAAAGCATATATTATGTTACTAGAAAGAGCTTTATTAATATTATTTATAACATAAGCATTATTCTATTACTGTGCTAGTTCTGCGTTTTATATAGCTAGCTACTATTGAGCACTGTTAAGCACTGTTAAGAACTATCTCTGTTAGTGCGCTAGACCTTAGAGGAGCGCTTCTAAATTTATAGGAATAGGCTTAAATTGCTGCTAGTCTATGCGCAGATTTACGACCTTAGATCCTGTACTCTATAGTCTATCCTGCAAAATTATTTTTATACTCTGCTTACTTAGGCCTTAACTATAGTCTCCTAGCTAACTAAGTCAATACTCTTAGAATATGAATTAGTCTAGTGTATTCTATCTATCTTGCAGCTCTATAATAACGACGTGCGTAGCTTCTGTTAGTATAGTTACCTCTATAAATGCTATTAAAGCGACTATAATCTAAGGTCTAACTAGATCTCTCGTATTTAGCAGGCTTATAGTTAATATCTTGCTATGTTATACCTTCTAGTATAACTAAGACGTTCTTGTTATAGAACTTCTTTCTTAACGCCTAACTGCGTTACTGCCTATATGACCGGTTTATACGATAATATAAGAGTGTTAGGATAGATTTTCTTTAGCAGTAGTAGCGTCTTAGCTACTTTTCTGTCCTCTTTAGTAGCAGAGCTCTAGGTTTAGTATTATAGCTATAAGATACTAAGGGTCTTATATATACTCTTAATGTATTTAAACTCTGCGCTCGCTTTAAGCAAGATGTCTAGGTTTACTGTATAGCAGTTTTTGTTGCCTAGATAATTAAATATATTCTCTGCGCTTTTTGCTGTTACGCGAATAACATAGCAGCTAATCGCCTTAAATTAGGCTGCTCTTAATTTAGCAGGCAAAAGATAGGCTGCAATTGCTTTAGTTCTAGAGCGTTTAAAGATTTGTTTTAAGCTAATTGCTATAGGTCTAAGGCCTTCTTATAAGAAGACCTATCTATACTATCGCTTAGCGTCTTCTACTATGCTGAGAAACCTTAGTAGTTTGCAGCCTTAGAAGGAAGTAAAGAACTTGCCCTTAATAATAGATATTAGATTAGCCTATTAGTCACTTGTCTTTAATATCCTTTTCTACGCGAACCTTAGCATATTCTTTGCTTCTTTTGCAGTTAGTTTCTTATACTATCTAACGCCTTAAATTAGTCTGCGCTGCACCTTATATTAGCGACTATATTGCGCTATTGCCTATTTATTACTAGGCCGTTAATATCTAAAGTTTAAGAATGCTAAGGAGATAAGGTCTTCGCAGTTAATGTGTAGACTCTATTATACGTCTTGTAGATATATTTGCCTGTTACTTTATCTACTGCGCTGCTGCGTTCTAGACAGAGCCTATGCTTTCTATTAGTATTCTTAGTTATTACTTTTTAAAAATCCTTATAAAACTTAGCTATAATTGTGCTCTCTGACTTGCAATTATAGAATTTATTAAATATAGTCTGCCTCTATATAGTAACATAACTAGGAAGTAGTATCGCATTTGTTTCTACCTAAAGAATGCCTTTGCGCGTGATTGTTTGCTGTGCTGTAACGCTTATAGTATTATTAGCTCTAAATATATGCCTATCTACCTTTCTAAAGCTGCAGACTAACGCAAACTATGCTGCTAATAGTGCTAGATAGTGCTTCGTAGCCTTAGGGTGCACAGCAGGTATATTTGCCTCTGCTATTATCTAGTAAACTGTTTCTACGTGCTCTAGGATCTTTAGTGTAAAGGTCTGTAGTCTAACTAACTTATTAACAGCAGCAAGCTTATTAGCAAGAGCAGTAGTAGTATTAGTTTGCATCTCTACTATCTTCTTATTCGTTAGTATGCCTATGTTCTCTAGAGCAGAGTTACTAAAGATGCAGAACCTTATAACTAGCAGATCGCTTAGGTTGCATAATGTAGAGTTTGCAGAATCTATTATAACTACCTCGTTCTTCTAGGCATTAGCTGTACGCTCTAACTAGTCATTATTGTAGCTGCTTATTAAGGTCTAGCGTTAAAGGATAAGACTTTTCTGCTTAGGCATTTTGCACTTCTATCTAGTTCTTAAAGTGAACGTGTTCTATAATAGCTAAAAGCACTATCGCTTGCGTTCTAGTTATGCCTATAACGCTAGTAAAGATCCTACTATTATTAGATAATAACTTTTTAAAGTAGAGGATGTATGCGCCTATAAGCTAGTATAAGGTAGAGTTGCAATAACTCTCTTAACGTGCTAGTAGCTTTATTATGCGCTTATTCTAGAGGTTATTAATTAAAATGCTAAAGAATACTGCAGCTAAAGTCTACTCTTCTAGAGTGCAGTGTTTCTATTGCTGTCTCTACTCTTGCTAGAGAGACTATCTCTTATTCTAGTTTGTTTATTAGCAGAGTGAATAGTAGTTAACTATCTTCTATAGTAGATGTACTTAGCGTTTAATAAGGCTTTAAGCCTTTCTTTTTATTCTCTAGCAAGGTTCTTTGCTGTCGTTGCCTCCTCGTCCTCTAAGTTATTCTTAGAGTTAATATCTAGGCTGCTGTCTAAGCAGTAGTCGTCGCTGTCTAGCAGGCTATCTAACTTAGCCTTGCACTTCTAGGCTTCTTTCTCTCTCTTCTCTTTTTTAGTTTTAGCTAACTCTTCTTCTTTGCTTGCTTTCCTAAGCTGCGCTTCTAATTCTAATCTCTGTCTTTTAATTAATTGAGCGCGGGCCTTTATCTTTATCTTTCTAGTAGCAGTGTCGCTGTTACTATCAGAGTAATATAGGCTGCTATAATTCTTATTTCCTTCTTCTCTTATGTTTGCATCTACCTGCTTTAATGCGTCTGCTTCGCAGACCTTAAGGTGCTTCTTAGAGTATTTGTCTAGTAGAATAAGAAATTATTAGACTCTCTTCTTAGATAGTAAGAGCTGTTTAGATAGTTTGTTAGGATAGAATTGTACTGCATATAAATGTTAGTAGAGTATATATTAGTTTAAGTTTTTCTATTCTACCTGCACTAGGAATACTTAGTAATTTTATTGTCTAGTATAATAGCATTACTTCTTTAAGCTTCCTTAATTTAATGTGCGAGTTAATAGTATTTAGCAAATTATTATTATTCTTAATAGGCGTTACTATTAACGTGTCTATTACTAGAGATATGCTTGCTTTGTATAAATTAGAGAGCTTGCACGCTAAAAAAAAAATTATAGGGATATTATACTTAATGCGCTAGATCCTAATATTAAAGTCTTTACTTCTCTATCTGTGTCTAACGATCTATTATTATTAGCTCTATTAAGGGTACTGCTTAGTAGATAGAGATTAGACTAACTACGTTTACGTTAGCTAGTAAAAACAGCCTAGTAAGTAATATAAAGCCTTATTTATTAGCTATTAATGCTGTAGACGTATTAGATATAATAGACGAAGACTGTAGTTGCGCTGTCTTAGATAGTATTAGCATTAGCGTATTATAAGGATCCTTAGTCTTAACTTTATTGCTAAAGTGCTGCAATTTAGTTACTATTATATAATAGATAATTGTAGCTGCTGCTTTGCAAAAGACTAGAGGAGTTTGCGCATCTTATAGTTATAGATAGGTTGCTACTGCTAGCTAAACATTTAAAAACTGCGTACACAGACTTACCTAATGTTTAAGTTAAGGTTTTAGTCTTAAATCTTCTTTTCTTAAACTTAGCTTAAGATATGTCTAGCAAACTTCTCTACTAGATCGTAAATGCTAAGGTTTGAGAGACTATACCTTGCCTCTAATTCTCTTATAAGATGCTGTTAGTCTCTGCTGCTTAAGATTTAATATTATGCCTAGCACCTTATAGTAGTAGTAGCTATACTATAAACTATATTATCTTCTTAGGTTACTTAGCCTATCTTAAGCTTAGCCTTGCGGTAGTAAGCGGGCAGAGGCAGTATTATAAGTATAGATAGCTGCTATAGATACGCAGTTAGGTATAGATGTTACTTAGAAAAGTGCGCGTATGCGCAGGATAGTTACAGTAAGAAGGTTATAGGAAGTAATTAAATTAAAGAAACTTTAGCGTAAGTATAGATAGGTAGTAGGTTAAGGTTAAGGCGAAGTTATGCAAATAATAATATTTTAACTTAAGAGCTGCTCTGCATAGCGGGCATGCCTTAGTTTAGCAGAACTTAATCATGTTAAATAGGCTAATTGCTGTAGCCTAGTAGCTATCTATATTTCCTAGGATAGTGCAGCACTATCTCTTACTATTCTCTGCCTGCTATAGGCCCTGCGCGCAGGGCACTAAGAGGATGCTGCGTAGAGAAGTATTAGTCTAACTTTCTTAGGCTAGCGTGCATTAAACTATAGAGTAATTAGTTTATCCTATAGTTATCTAAAGTTAGGGTTAGAGCAGCTTTAAGCATAATGTTATTTAGATATAGTATAGTAGTTATTATCTTCGTTAGTCTAGAGTAGTGCAATACTGTCTCTTACTATCTCTCTCTACTACTATAAGCTCTACGCGCAGGATACTAGGAGAATATTGCGTAGAGAGTATTAGTCTAACTTTATTAGGCCGGTGTGCATTAAACTATAGAGTAATTACTTTGTCCTATAGTTATCTGAAGTTAGGTTTAGAGCAGCTTTAAGTATAATATTATTTAGATGTAGTATAGTAGTCGTTGTCTTCGTTAGTCTAGAGTAGTATAGCACTATCTCTCGCTATCTCTATCTTTCTAGGCGCTAGGTGTTAGAGAATATGTTGCTTAGAGTCTATAAGTCTAGCTTCGTTAGGCTAGTAGGTATTAAATTATATATTTGTTACTCTATCTAGCCATCGTTTAAAGTTAGAGTTAGAGTATGTTTTAAGCATAATATTGCGTAGAAGTTATATAGGATCTAAGAGCCTTGTTAGTCTAGAGCGGTGTAGCACTGTCTCTTATAGTTCTTCTCTGCTATTATAACTTCTAGGCGCTAGGTACTTAAGAGGACAGTGCGTAGAGGTTATAAGTCTAGCTTTATTAGGCTAGTAGGCATTGAATTACACATTTGTTACTCTATCTAGCTATTATTTAAAGTTAGAGTTAGAGTATCTTTTAAGCATAATATTACGTAGAAGTTGTGTGTAATCTAAGAGCTTTGCTAGTCTAGGGCGGTGCAGCACTGTCTCTTATAGTTCTCCTCTGCTATTATAACTCCTAGGCGCTAGGTACCTAAGAGGACAGTGCGTAGAGGTTATAAGTCTAGCTTTGCTAGGCTAGTAGGCATTAAATTATATATTTATTGCTCTATCTAGCTATTATTTAAAGTTAGAGTTAGAGTACCTTTTGAGCATAATATTGCGTAGAAGTTATGTGTGATCTAAGAGCCTCGCTAGTTAGAAGTAGTGCAGCACTGTCTCTTATAGTCCTCTCCTGCTATTATAACTCCTAGGCGCTAAATACCTAAGAAGACAGCGCGTAGAGGGCATTCCTTTAGCTTTGCTAGGCTAGTTAAGCAGAGTAGATTATAAGTATAGTAAGCACTAAACTATAGTAAAGCTCTTAGTAGCAACTCTAATAAAATAATATATTCTAGATTACTACTAAGCTCTAGCAAAATTCCTGTCTGCCTTTGCTGAACGAGAATAGTAAAGAGGTAACTTAGATATGTTTAAAACCTTTTCTAAAACTAGATAAGATATCTTATAGCACTAAATATATCTAGGTTTCTCTGTAAACTTTTTAGTGTGCTCTTAGAGACTATTAGCTGCTATCTAGAGTTAGAGTTAGAGTAACCTTAACTATAATATTACTTACGTTAATAGTAGAAGTCGTTGTCTTTGTTAGTCTAGAGCAGTGCAGCACTATCTCTTACTATTCTCCTCTACTACTAGCACGAGTCCCGGTTGCTAGGTATTAGAGAGGATATAGAGTTATAGGTTTATCTGCAAGTAGCCTAATAATTAGAGAGAAGAAAGGAGAGAGAAAAATAAGTAAGATTTATATGCCTGCTAGCACTAGCACAGGGCTGCTAAGAGGCAAGCGAAAAAAAAATTAACAGCAGAGTAAGTATCTCTTTGCGCTTCTTTTTGCTGCGAATGTACTACTACCTAAGGAGCTAGATCGCTGCAACTACTACGTCGAAGAAGCTAGTAAGCCTACTCTAAGAGCAGCTAATTAGAGCAGGACCTATACGCAGAGATAAGAATTATATAATATTAAATCGCACTATATTATGCTCTCTGTTTAACCTGTAGTAGCAAAAGTAGTGCTTAGTATCTAGGAACCTAGTTGCTTAACTAGACTTAGGAGAGAGGGTAAGGTAGATATATAGAATAAGAGAAGGTTATAGAGTCTTTAGTAGCGTAGGACGATAGTAGGCAACTGTCTGCAACTATTAGCTACTAGAGCTAGGCAGGAACTAGTAATATAGTAGAATAAACTTATTATACATAGCTGTTAACCTACGTAAGAACATCGTAAATAATAACTCTAACGCTATTTACTTATTTATAAAATAATATCTCTTCTGTATAATACAGTTCCTCTCTGTTCTGCGCATAGATCGCTTCTATATAATATGCAGCTTCTAGCCTAAAACCTACGCAGAGCTTACTAAACACATAGCTAGATGCTATTTCTGATATCTTGCGCAACAGAGTCTAGAACTGTCTAAGAATATTTACGAAATACTCTAGTTAAACGAAACGTATACGTCATTAAGCAATAAGTATAATACTGCTTAAGATAGGAAAGTGTATGTATATGCAGCAGACGGCTTAAGCTCTACTATAATAGTATATAATTATATTAAGAAGGATAAAAATATAGACTTAGCAATAGCTAATAGCATTTCAGATGCACTAGATATATGCGCAAAGGACGACCTTATTAGATAAAAGAGCCTATTGTTAACATCTACGCAGATATAGAAAGTGCTGTTTTAGACACATAATAAGCAATTAGTAGAGGAACTAGCAATAGTAGAGTCTATAACTGCAAAAGAGTATATAACACTTTCTCTAATATAATCTAGACTAAGTTTACTAGCTCTAATTACGTTAATATCTTTAGTTTAGACTTTGCCTTTTCGTTTGCTGTATAGCTGCAACAGATTAAATGCACGCTAGAAGATGTTAATAGCCTCTTTGCAAACGTACGATTATATAACTTATACACGAGATTACTATTTTAATTAGGCTGCTAATAGCAAGAGGCAATGTTAGCAATGCAGTCTAGTATATAAGATAATATTTAGATATAGGAGGATATTGCTAAGACGTCTGGTCTTCTCTATGACTTAAGGCTGACTAATATTTTTTCGTATATTAGAATATCTTGTCGCTAATTGCGTTTATAATTAGCTATTGCCTATTTGCAGATAAATTAGTATACGCCTTAAGCTAATTCTTCTTAGGCAATACAGACTATCTTATTTACGTTTATTATAAATTATATTCTAGAGACTAGTAGTAGAACATATAATAAAGCCTACTAGATAGAGCAATAGTTGTACTAATTATTATATTAGTTAACAAAATATAACTCTTACTTATATTAGGAGATATAGCAGCATAGCTAGTCTACGTTATAATTAGGAATCTGTCCTGCAAAGCCTAACGTCGGAGATCAACATCTAGTACTCTTCTAGCTAAGTTTATTTCTATAACTAAGATTTATAATCTCTTTCTTAAGAGTTAAGTGTATTACTATTGCATAGGTAAGCTTCTATTACGTAAGTTTAAGCACTACTATATTAGCCTACATAGTAGAATACTATTGCTTACTGTCTAATACAGCACTAGAAAACGTAGCTAAGTCTAGAATACTACTTGCATGCGCAGATAGACAAATAAGGCAGTGTTACCTAACTATTTGCGCGATATTAGCTAACTACGAAGGTAATAAGTACTCTTAACTAGTATAAAGAAAAATTGCTATTGCACGCGTTATACTATTGCATTTAATAATAGAGAGAATTTATATAGATCTTATCTATAGAGAATAGAGCAATTTACTTAGCTATAATAAGAGAGATGTCTTAATAAAGGACACGATAACTTTGTATATCTAGTTAATTATTTTAGGTGAAAGCATTATAACTTTAATATTTACGTATCTTTAGCAACGGATACATTACACTTGCTGCTTAAAGGTTTAGTAATAAAGATGCTAGACTTTATGCAAGATATGTTAGACGATATCTATTCTAGCAGCAGAAAGACCTAGGATAATAGTACTACACTAGTAACGCAAGAATCTAGTAGTACTTAGTTAAATGAGCGCTTCTATTAGGTAATGCATAGTACTAGCCTAAAGCGTTTTAATAATAAGAGAGCATTTATAGAAGTCTTCTAATAGACTGGCATAGAGCAAAAGGCAATTATATAACAGCTTATAGCTGTCGTATCTCTGTTATTTGTATTAAAGGCGCCTTTTGCGCTGCATTTTATTTATGCAGTATGCGATCTAGTTACACTAGCGCAATATAAGAGTTACGATAAGGATATCTTAGCCTATATTTAAGGAGCACTAGAGAGGATAAATGTATTTAAGGAGGAATTTCGAGTGTATTAGCGAACGCTAGAGAAAGAGAAGAACTTTAATTATTCTAAGTAGCACGCGTTAATATATATTATATAAGATATACGCATGTATAGAGCTTTAGATAGTATATATACTAGAGCAAACAGCGAAGCATATTATATTACTATAGTAAAATAGTTCTACTCTATAACAAATAAGAAAGAGTATATACTACAAATATGCTTATATAATTCTTAGAGGACAGCACTACTAGCAGCTAACTATGCTACTATAGTTAAATAGAGTTAACTGTCTACTACTATTAACATCTAAGATTGCACTTATTCTATAAGAGTGACACGCCCTCTTCTCTTCTGCAGGCTTAGATAGTTAATACTAGAAATACAGCCTTATTTAACAAAATTGCTTCTAAGCGAGGTTGCTGCAAATATAGCAATATCTAACTTTATATATGCAGCAGCAGTGTTTGTCTGCAATAAACGCTAGGCAGCAGTAGGCTAACTAATTACTTCTTATAATAAGAACTGTTTAGATGTTAACCTATCTTAGGTTAGCTATATAAGTGTATAGATTTACTCTTCTATAAAGTGCTAGCAGTTCTCTAGTAAGAGACATAACGACTCTAAATACTGTAATAAGGAGGTTGTAAGATGCGTACCTAACTAGCAATAGATAGGCCTCTAGCGTAGAGACTACGTTTAAGTATAAGAATTTAAGCATAGAGATAATAGACGACAGTCTAGGATAGTAATAGATAGTAGAGTAGTAGCCTAGCTCTACCTAATACTTATAATTATTAACTATACCTGCTACGATAAAGATAGAAAATATATAGCGTATATTAAGAGCATTCCTCTAAGGTATTGCTATTTAATAACAATAAACAGATTAACAATACTACTAGAATGTTGAGTATGCGTTAACGGGCCTAGAACGCAGCCTCTAAACGCTAGATATTGCAAGCTTTTAAGTTTTACGATCTAAGCATGATTATCTGCACTAGTGCACTTAGTACTAAGAGACCTGCCTAATTTAATAACTTATACTACTATGTCTTACTACGTTAACAACTATATTAACTAAGACGAATATAACTGCCTATACTTACTGATATTTGATATCGATTTACTGCGCACGCTATAAGAGTATTAACAGAAGCGAAATATAAAATAACTAAGGGATAGCTCTTTATATATAATTTATAAATCTTAAAGTAAACGTTAATTGCTTATGTTAAGTCTCCTTCCTGCATTAAAATTTTCATTAATAGAGAGATATAGCAGAAGCTATGTCTTATGCTCTTGCTGCGTCTTACTTATTTATCTTCCTCGTTCTTATCTTCTATACCTAAATCTATCTCTCTATTCTCCTCTAGATTACTCTTACTCTCTCTAAAGCTCTTAATATTACTATCCTCTTAACTTATCTTAAGTCTGCTTTATTCTTCTTCTTCTGCTACGCTGTTCTGTGCGTTAGCATTATAAAACCTACAGAGATCTTCTGCTTTAATAGCTTAAGATCCTCGTTAACTAAGCTCTTATACTTATTAGGTTAGTTGCCTATGCAGCGTATAGAAACTGTGCTAATCTTAATCTTCTTTCTCCTTAACGACGCAGAAGTCTTATTACCTGCTAATGCTAACGCAGGCGTAATACTGCGTAACAAATCTAACGAGTACAAAGGCCTAGTTAATAAGGATCTTAAGCTATTAAAGTAGGAGATCTCTGCAGGTCGTTAGCTAGATAATTATATAAGCTAGACTAGAGTTGCAAAGACGCTGCGCAGCATGCGCCCTATTTCTATAAATAATAACTTATTAAGATATAAGTAGCAATAACGACTACTTATACTACGATAGTTCTCTAAGACGAATAACAGTACTCTACTGTTAATAACAGAATTCTAAATTGCTATATCTTTGCAATTATAATACTACTGCAATAAATATAGGAACGCTTATCTAGGGACAGCATCTGCGACGCAATAACTTTAATAAGTAATAAATATAAGACACTATATATAGAAGTTAAGAGAGAGATAAGAGAATAAGCTATATTATGTTAGTCTCTGCGAACGATAACTGCAAAAGAGCATATTAGATAGATAGTAAGAGTAGTTGCGTTACGATAGAACAGCCTGCTGCAAAGTATAGCGCCTAATAGTCGCCTACGTACAATTACGCACTTAGTAGTCTAATATAATTACAATGCAACACGACAGATATGCTCTAAGCAACGCAAAATGCAATATAACTATAATCCTAAGACTAGGCTGCAGAATAATAATAGATATGCTAAGGCTATAGTCTATAGTGCTAGACAGTCTAATACTGTAAATAACGCTCCTTAACTATTAACTATTCTAGTAGCTAGTGCATATGAACAGGATTAGATCTTTATATAAATAGACTAACTGCTATATATGCGCGATAACCTAGTAACAGAATATAAAGATATTAGTAGCCTTAACTATACACAGTTTATACAGATACTTAAGAGAGAGGTAGAGTTTAAGGATAAACGCAGTAGCATATACTACTATACGAAAACAGCAGATAGTTAGACTTATATACGAATATTAACAGAAGCACGCTAGTATAGCGCACTGCAAGATACAGTTATAATAAAACTCTATAGAGCTATATTTGTAATTAAACTATTAATATGATATGCGTCTTAAGAAAAACATTTTAGAGAGTTCTTATAGGAAAATTAAGCTAAAGCCTGCGCTGTGCTCTTTCCTTAATGCTATAGATATATTGTATCGTTAGGTATACTAATAACGCTAGGAACACAGCTATAATTTAAATAAATTAAGCTAAATAGACCTAATAAGGTAATAGATAAGCGCCTCTAAGACGTGCTAACAGGAATTAACTGTAGGTAACACTAAAGGATAGTTAACGACAGTATATCTACTAATTATATAGCATAGCAGATAACCTCTTGCAAAACTATATAGAGAGCGCAATAATTTAGAGGTATCTGCATGCTCTAATATACTCTTTAAGATATAACTAATCCTTTGCAGACTAAACGCGATTCTTTACTAGTATAAACCTGCATACTACACAGAAAAACGCGTAATTATAGTAAAGAATATAAGAAACTAGCAGGTGCGTAGCAGTGTAGCACTACCTTCTATAAAGAGAGCGCAGCTGCTTAGTTAGATATAAGAGAGCGTAAAGGTCTATATTAAAGACAGACACTAACACTAATAGCAAGACTAAGAATCGTAGAAATTAAGAACTATGCAAAGCGCAACTCTACTATCTTTATTACGAGAGACTATACTATAATTAAACTTATAAGACTTAGTAACTTCTACATAGTCTTAAACCTACGAACCTAGAAGATATGCTAGTTCTAATAAAGGGACGCCTATACTCTCGCGCACTAGTTAATCTATAGAGACTAGACATTAAGCTAGAATAAAAATAATTAGTTAATATAAACTAAAATAGAACACTGCTGCTACGCAGCATACCTCTTAAACATAGAAGAACGCACTGCGTTCTGTGCAATATAAGCAAAGATACTATAATTACTAAAGTAGTTTACATTAACTTATATGCATAAGCCTTTCTTCTACTATCTTATCTAGCAGACCTGTTTCATTAAATGCTATAGAGAATATAAAAACGCTAGATAAGAGAACTAGTGTAACCTAAATATAAAAGTATACTTAATAAGGCTTAGGTAATATTGTTATTACAGTTATTAATAAATAATAGGACGACGCTATGTAGTATACCTGTTAATCTATAGCTAGACGCTTATAGGAGTGTATTCGCATAGCTAATGCTAGATACATAGTTAGAGGCTTAGAAAACAGTGCCTCTGCTAGTCTGCTTATCTATAGCGACTACGCTCTGCAGGAGTACAGCCTGCTAAGTAAGTATAGTCGCAGACTGTCTATAACTATAGCTAATAGTACTTGTTAGATGTTAGATATATGCAGTAACTTGCAGACGCATATAATAAGATAGGTATGCATAGAGGTTACAGCTGCATATGCTCTAAACTATCTTAAACTACAAGTTCTTAAACTAAGTAAGCTGCTCTAGGATTTTGTCTACCTACGCTAGAATCCTAGAAATGTAAGTTAATCTAGAATACGATAGCATTAGCTTACAGAGTAATAGCCTGCGTTGCTCTAGTTCCTAAATAGTGCAATTGCGGCTATTATAGCGCGAGCGTTCTATAATAATAGAAAATAAGGTATTAGTGCTATAGCAGGGAACTAGGATAAGTTTTAGTTTCTAAGCGCTAATATAATAGCGCTTATAAGCATAGTATTATATAATGCTATTAAAGAGTACTACGACGACAGAACGAGGAAGATAATCTATTTCTACAGTTATACTATAGAGAGTATGTTATAATAGCACTAAATAATAATAGCTAATATAGTATAGATAATTATAACGCTATCTGCAAGAAGTAGAAAAGGCTAAGCGAGATACGCTATCTTCTTATTTAGAACGCTTTAAAACAACAAATAGCTATACACGCGAACTATATTAAAAACTCTAGATCTAACGTTACTGTGCTAGACAACTATTATAATAACGACGTTAATAATATTCTTATAAAATATACAGATAATAAGCGGCAATAATATAATATATTAATAGAAGACTATAATTGCGCAGGGAAACGAGAAGATAACATCCTTACTATAGATAAGTGCAGAACTAGTTATAGCAATAAGAAAGATATAGAGGCTGATAAGAGAGAGGCAAGATGCCTAATATAATATAAGAGTAAAAGCTAATAGATAATAGGAAGAGACTAGAGTGCAACTGCGCAAATTATTAGAGGAAATATACGATATATTGCTTAGAGAGTTTTATAGAGCTAACGACTTTATAGAAAGTGTAATACACAACGACGACGAGTAAGTATAGTTTTAGAATAAAGGGAAAGGTTAGAGTATTATGACAGATAGCACGTAAGATAAGTTTGCTATATTAGTAGAGGAATATATAATAGATAATCGCATTGTATACGCTCTAGCGCTAATAAAAGACGAATAGGAATTAGAGCTAGAAGACTGCGACGCTCTAGTAGAAAGATACAAAGAAGAGATAAACTGCTCTAACCTGTATAGTACTGTGTAATAGTTAAATAGATAATGCAGAGCAAATTAGCAATTAATAGCTATATAATTATGTTTCTAAAATGCATTAAGTCTGCTGTAGTTTCTAGAGTAACGATACTATCTTGCATAGTTGCTAACTATGCAGAACTAGCTCGCACGTAGTTGCAGATACGAGACTCTATCTCTAATAGCACTAGATTACAGATAGAGTAAGCCTAATAGCTGCAGCTATATTTGCATAGAGGACTTAGACTGCTTATAAAATATGCGTAACTAACGTAGTCTACCTCTTCTGCTCTTTATAGAGTATATAGAATGTTTAGTATGCTAAGTCTAATAACTAAGCACAGTTAAGCAATATAGCTATATAGTGCTAAACAGTAGAAGATAGTAACTAGACTGTTCTAACGTTAACCTAACGTTAGAAAAAAGTAACTAGGGCAACTTTGTCGAATCGTTATATCTATTAAATTAACGGCGAATTGCAGCAATACTACTAACTAGACACTTTTTACTTTTCCTAACGTAGCTAACTAGGCCTTTAAAACTATATAAGTACCTTCTACTTTGCTAGTAATAAGCAGCCTAAAGTAAGAAAACTTATTAGTAATAGCATTAATAAGAAAGTTATAGCAGTTAAACTAGTTAGCGTCTAAATAGGCGCCTATAATAAGTAAAGTTTTATAAATTTAAGCGCATTTTGCATTAAAATCTTCTATTATTTTAGTATAAATAGTACGCTAAAATAAGCTTATCTAGGCTCTAGTTTTAGTAGTATTATATATTCTACTATTATTACTAAGCTCTTAGCTAAGCTTCTGCTAGTACTAGATTTTACTATACGTAATAACAAACTTATTTATATGCTACTAGCATAAGATAATATTTGTAGCTAGAAAAACGCTATTAATAGCATTAATATAAGCGCTATTATTATTAGTAATAAATAGAGGTATAGAGATCTTAATAGTAACCTTTATCTACTTAAGAACTTATTTAAAGTTAGCTTACTCTATCTTAGCTATTAGCGTAATGCTAAGATATTAGATAATATTATCTCTATTACTACTTACTATATTAAGTAAAGAAAGATTATATTTATTTATTTTATATATAATATTAAGAAGAAGAGCGTTTAGTAACGCCTTAAAGTGCTCTAGGCAGCGTAGATAGATAATAATAAGGTATTTTATATAGTTTTTAGCATTCTTAAGATGCCTATTAATATTTATTTTTTAGCGTAGTATTTATTTTTTAGCATGCCTAATTAGAGTAATTATATAGAGATTTTCTATAGTATTAAGAATTCTAGCTCTCTTATTAGCTAATAAGCAGCTCTACTAAGAGCGCTACGCCTAAAATAAGTAATTATATAGTAAGAGACCTAAATCTTAACTTTTAGATAGAGATAACTTACTTAAAAAAATATTCTTTCTTATATAACCTCTATACTAACCTCTCTATTTTTATATAGAACTTAAGGCTCTATTATTACTATCTCTTCTATATATTCTTAACGTTAGAATAGCAAAGTTTTATATCTAGAAATAGCAGTCTAAGCTAGTGTTTTATTACCTTAAAGCCTTTATAATTCTTAAATAATTCTGCTATCTTTTAGCGTATCTCTATAGTAGTAAACTTCTTGCAGTAGTACTAAGCATTAGCATATATTAACCTTATTAGTAGATAGTTATAAAGAAGAGATTTCTGCATATATTTCTTACTCTTCTAGTGTAGAATTCTCTATCTACTAGCTATAGAATTACCTCTATCTAGCGCTATAATATAAAACTCTATAGAATACTAAGTTTTCTAGCTAGCTACTTCTACTCTAACGCGCTTATCTACTACTAACTCTTTATAATCTTATCTTTAACTATAGTATACTAGCGCCTTATACTTTATCTTAGTAACGTTCTTTATCTACTATATTTAAATAAATAGAATACTATACTTCTGCGCTTAGCGTTAGTAGAAACTTATATAAAGCTTAAAGCTATTAAACTTCTTCTTAGAGATAAGTAGATAGAGACGCAGGCTATTACTATAGCTATAAAGATTACTTAAGTTAAGGTTATTATAGATAATAGAGGTAGGCAAAGCGTAACTATAACGCTATAATATAGTAATAAAATACCTTTTAGTATACTAGTAGTAGTTAGTTATTCTATAATTACGCAGCGCAGTTATTTTCTTACTCTCTTACTTTTTTATCTTATCTATTGCTACTAACTGCTTCTTTATCTCTCTCTTTATTACCTCTTATATAGTATTAATAATCTTATCTAGCGTATTATTATTATTAAATTATGCTTATAACTTCTCTATATTAAGTAGCAAAATACTAGTATTTTTATCTTTCTTCTCTATAAATAGCGCTTTAAAACGCGCATTATCTATTATATTAAGAGCAATATTAGGCGTAATATTATAGATAATTATATTCTTAAGAAGAGCAGTAAATGCAGCATTATTAAGAGCAGATTTTATTACTAAGGAATTAATAGTAAAAGTACTTATAGATAATAGAGAAATAATAAGAAAATACTTTAAATAATAATGCGTACGCATTAGCTATAATTATCTAGTAATATTATAACTAAGATAATAAAGTGCTAGAAATAGCAAGCCTAATATCTCTAAGTAGCTAAATCTCTATAGTAATTTAACTAAAATAAGTAGTATAATTGCTAACGTACGCACAGGAAAAACTAGCTTATTAGGATGCGCAATAGCCCCTTATTAGGATGCGCGTTAGCCATTCCCGGTTCTGAGAGGCTGAAATTCGTGGCCAGCTTAAGCTTCGCAGAAAGCTTGGCATTGCCGAAAGAAGACGCTCCACCTCGTACCACGGTACTTCGTCCGAGTGAACACCATGATGGGCACGATACTGTAGAATGGTCTCAGATGGCGGGCCTCTTCGGTGCATCTGTTATGGGTGCGCTGAAGATTGTTCTTCAAAATCCTTGTTCTCGAATCTTGGGCTAGTCGATCAAACCTCGGCGCGGAGACTTACGTCACGTCCACTCGCGGCTTCAAGCTTCCTGTCGAGCCTGTTAAACGTCCGTAGTCAAGCACAACACCATTTGAGGATCGTGATGATGGTCAAGGCCTGGAATAGAATGCGCGGAAATCGCTCCCCAGAGTATGCTCCTTTGCCTCTGAGCGAGAAGGAACCGCTTCCCTCCGTCAGGTCGCGACAAGCCCGCTGGTCACGACAAAGTATCGTGGGCCTCGTTGTGTGCAGCATCGCTGCTTGCTCTGCACTCTATGGACTGGTCAGGTGAGATATCCTCTGAGGCCTTTGCATCGTCTTCAGGCGCTCATTCAAGTGTACAGCTCGCTTTCCGCGTCGGCCGAGAACTCCTGCGACACCATCGACGACGGCTACCGCTGCAGCCCGAAGACGACACACTTCTGGGGACAGTACTCCCTGTGGTACTCCGTCCCCTCAGATATCGACGTTGCGCCGCCACATGGCTGCAAAGTCACCTTCGCGAACGTCCTCTCCCGCCATGGCGGTCGCGACCCAACCATGGGCAAATCCATGGCGTATGCCTTGTTGATCGCCGATATTCAGAATACAAGCACGTCATTCCCTGGCGAGTTTGGGTTCCTAAAGGACTACAAGTACAACCTCGGAGCGGACGAATTGACCAGCGCTGGACGGCAAGAGATGGTCAACTCAGGCGCGCACTTCTTCCGCCGCTATCACAAGCTCGCGAAGAAGCATACCCCATTTGTGCGCTCAGGAGGGCAACACCGCGTAGTCGAATCGGCGCAAAAGTGGCTGCAGGGCTTCGCGCAGTCTGCGAAGCAGTCGCCAGCGGAAATCGACCTTATCATACCTGAGGGTCCCAAGTGGAACAATACCCTGTCTCACGACACCTGCCCCGCTTTTGAAGATGGTCCAGACCGCGGTCTCGGTGACAGGGCGCAGAAGATATGGGCGGCTGAGTTCGTGCCTCCAATTCAGGAACGCGTCAATTCACAGCTTGGCACAAATCTCAGCATGAACTCAATCATATACCTGATGGACATGTGCCCATTCGACACGCTGGCACACCCCAATGCGAAGGTCTCTGACTTTTGCCATCTCTTTACTGAGAAAGAGTGGCATGCATACGATTACTTCGAGACCCTCGGCAAGTATTACGGGTACAGCGTTGGCAACCCGCTTGCTCCAACTCAAGGTGTGGGCTACGTGAACGAGCTAATTGCGCGTCTGACTGGGCAACCCGTGGAAGACCATACCAACACTAACACTACCCTCAATTCGGATCCGAGCTCTTTTCCACTGGGTCGGAAAGTCTACGCGGACTTTAGCCATGACAACGACATCAGCGGAGTGCTTGCAGCTCTTGGCCTGTACAATGAAACGAAGCCTCTTTCAAATACCACCATAGAATCGACCAAGGACACTCACGGATATTCTGCAGCATGGACGGTCCCTTTCGCATCACGGATGTACGTTGAGAAGCTTCAATGCAAGCACAAAAAAGAGGAAATGGTTCGAGTCATCGTGAATGACCGCGTACAGCCTTTGAAGTTCTGTGGGGGTGACAAACATGGTCGGTGCAAGTTGAGCAAGTTTGTGGAAAGCCAAAGTTTTGCAAAACAAGGAGGGCTATGGGACCGCTGCTACGCTTAAAAATTGGCCGGACGTTCTGGATCATATATACAACAAAACGAATAAAAATAGGAAACTGAACATCGCTGGACTTGGATGATTGCCACCTTTGATGTCATGCGGACTACCGGCACGTGCAATGGCCTTTCACTTTCACACATCGCGCTAGCCAGCAAGGGCCGACGCGCCAAGGAGGTTGCCACCTATCGTCGTTCTTCTTGAGTCGACGCCTCTGCCTCTCGCCTTATCGTCCGCCGCGCCTCCGCTCACGCCAGCCTCTTGTCTATCAGCTGGCTGCTTAGCTTAGCTCGCCTTCTCCCGTAAATACAGCTAGCCTGCGATCAGCACTGCTCCACGACAGCTCATCCGCAGCCCCACAGTGTTCTACCACAGTCCAATTCACCATCCCACGAGACTACAACCCACGCCTCAACCAGCATCCTTCCGACCACCTCAAGCTCTTCCGTTCTACCTCCCACTTCATCCACCGCCCACATAGCGAAGATGAACACTATCCGCTATCTCAAGCGTTACTGTGCGTAATGAAATGTAAGAACTACATATCAAGCATACGCTAACTTCATACGCCGACGTCTAGTCTGGAGCACACCCACTCTCGCTGCTGCATCTGTTGCGGATGGTCACTCTCTGGCTGACACACCATCTTCTAATGGACCTACTACACCCGCCGCTGGAGCATCCGCCACCATCGCCGAGCCCGGTAGCGCAACCGGCCTCTACCCTAGGTTGCCCAAGCTGCCTCCAGACATTTCGGAGCCTGTATCGCACAATGCCAGCAGTGCAGATGACCCCCTACGCTCGGCCCCTGCACATCAAGAACAAGGTGGCACCTCTAGCGCCCATACTGCTAGTGCCGGTCGACCCAAGCTGAGCACAAGGCCACAGGGAGGTCGTATCCAGAAGCGTTCCGGCAATCACACCCTCTCAAACCTCGGTGCCCATATCGTCATCGAGAAGTTTGACGGCCCTGGAGACACCAAGCCCAAGGGGTACCTGGGTACCGTCGCTGGTGCTCGCATTTTTGCATCCACAGTCGAGGACTACTGTTCTTGCGGAACTGGAGGTGGCCACTGGCTCATTTGTGGCCATGAAATCGTTTCCAACACGGGCGATACCACTTGTGGAGCGAACTGCAAGGCTGGCTTGCACAAGGAAGAGCCTTTTAACTGCCCACAGTGCCGCGATACTGTGAACAACGTCATCGCGACCAAGGTCACCCCAGCAGAGAAGGCGAACATGGAGTTCTACGTGTCGCTCAACGTCGCCCTTGGCGTCTCACTCGCAGTAGAGTGTGTGTTGAAGTATCTGCCTACCGCCAAAGGCAACATCGCACAGACCTTGATGAGCATCGCGGATCCGAAGTTTGGGCGTACATGCCAGATCGTGCCAGACGCAGTCGAAGAGCCGAAGAACCTGGCAGAGATCTATGAAGAGCACCGCGAGACTATTCAGCAGATTACTCGCGTACGCAAAGTCGCTATCGATATCGGCCCACTCAACACACACGATAAGCGTAAGGCCTTTGCCGACGAGCAGAACGAAGAGGCATCTCCGTCCACTCCGAAGGTCCCAGAATCTCCAGCAGTTACTGCGGTTGCCGATCCGGTGAACAAGAAGCAGAAGCAGAAGCTGGAGATTCACTCTGAGCCCATCACCATCTCAACCCGCGGAGTGAAGCGCACTGCCGCTGAGGAGGACTGGTCGGACGACGAGACCTTGGTAGACGAAGACAGCCCTCGACCTGTCACCAAGAACACCAAGAAGCAGAAGCGCAAGCTCGAGACTGTTCGCGAGCCGATTACCGTAGACACCCGTGGCGAGAAGCGTGGCCTTTCCGAATCGTTCACAGGGAAAAGCCACGTCGTGAAGGGTGGCCTTGGACTACTTGATCTCTTCTACAACATCAAATACACTGAGGCGAACAAGCGTTTCGTCAACTTCCGCCTGGCAGACCTTGGAGACTCCCCGTTCCGTCCCCTTCCAGCTGGCCTGGGCAAAGGTCTGGGCAAGCATATTGCAGACGAGGACGAGAGCACATACAGCAACAAGCGTGTGTGTGAACGGGACGTTCGACCAAGCGAGATCAAAGATAACGACGCCCTCTTCGCCAAGAAGCGCATGACCATGGAGGAGACTGCTGCCAATTACGTCGACGGTGATGAGCTATGAGCGCATCATAGAAACTTGGGAGGTCTCAGACAGAGCCTAGGAGCTCCAGCATCATGCGCTACAAGTCAGCGTCCGCATTCGTCCTGCATATTTTTATTTTGCATCTTAACGTAGTTGGATACCACTTGCAAGCAATGGTCCTCTGATGGATCGAGGCTCATTTAAAAAATATATATATAAAGTTCACCAAACCTTCCGTCACATGTGTGATACGTGCACGTTATCGCTTTGTCCTACTACTCGCAGGCACACCAAAACGGTTAACAACTTGTACATCGACCAGGATGCGCTCAGCCTTTGGCTGAGGTGAGATGCACGATGATTGGCGGATGCGTGCAAGCGAGGTTCGGGGATGCACGAAGTACGCCTTCGGACTTGCAAACACTACCACAGGTCGATCATGGAACTGGATCGACGCATCACGAGAAGCTGGAGCTTTCTTATAGAAAGCCGGGTGCGTCCCATCTTTGTGAATATGAGTCCTTTTCTATTTGCAACTTCTTGGGAAGCGACAATACGACAAGCGGAGGAGGAGGGACATGTGATACATTGAAGGTAGGCTATACTTGAACAACGACGAGAGAACTTCATTGATGAGACTTTTCGTAGCATATTTAACTTCTCATCTGTAACGCGGGAATCAACATGGCACGCTTTCGCATCTGGCTACGCAGTCGCGTCCGCGGTCTGCGCCGCATCTCGAAGCTCAAATCTCGGCAGCAAGAACAACGCAAGAACGAAGCCCCAGAAATCTATCTTCCACTCAAGGGCCTGAAAATCTCAACGCCAGTGTTGGTGAACCAAGACAATGTCAATTCCAAGCCCTTACCACCTCCCCCCTTCGCCAGCACTATATCCCCACGCATAGAACCCCCCACACACCGCCCAACCAATATAATCATCTCTGCCTACAAAGAATCCAACATCGAAGACACTCACTCCATCTCCGCTCCCAGTACGCTCATCGAAGACGTCCCCGCCGCGCCTTCTCTCTGCGAAGACTCCGACGAAGACGACACACTCTCCGAGCATCTCTGGCCCGTCACACCGACATCGCCAACGCGCTTCGGCCGACGCATGAGCTTCCTGCAAATCCTCAATGCGAACGCAGACGGTCATTACGATCCGATCATGTCGCGTCCGCTTTCGTTCGCGAGTAGCACGCCGTCAACGGCGCAGGAGGTCAATCGTGCGAGTCACTATAGTGTGCTCAGCGATCGCGATTCCAAGTACGACAGAGAAGCTAATCGTACAAGTCACTACAGCGTTCTTTGCGATCGCCACGATAAGCGTGCGAGTGTTGTCAGTCAATCTGGCAAGCGTATTAGTGTGCAGAGCTTCAATGGGAGGAGGCGAGCAAGTGTCAGCGTTGCGCAGAATCGACTCAGTGGTGCCGAGTGGGATGAGAGCAGAGCTAGCCAAAGGTTTAGTAGGAGGATGAGTTGGGGGTTTGAGACATTTTCGACGCATACGAGTGCGTATGTTCCTGTGAGGATTTACGAGGGTAGATGTTGGGAGGAGGTTGCGAGGATGGTTGTTAGCGCGATGAAGGGGTTCAGTGGTTAATTGCTCTACACGTTCACAAATGTTATTATTTACCTCGCTGTTGTCTGAACATCCATGTAGATTGGGTACATCATGTCGAGACGCATGCGGCTAGCGTCTCCCAGTGCGTGAGGAAGCTGCTCCAGAATCGCACGTCGGCCAATTCTCATCACAGACACAGCAGTGGCTCATTTGCAAGTAGATTAAAAGGTCGATACTCCATCTAACGGTGTTGTCCCCAAATCTTATAGCGTGTACACACGAGTGTTCCGATGCTACCGCGGAGATCCAGATCTATTGACAAATGGTCCCCGCCTAGCGGTTAGTGTGGCTGATCGAGGGACCAACCAGCGAAGTCCGGAACACTAGATGCTATGATGCAAATGGAATGTAATAGATGACGAAATAAGCTTCGCGGGCAGCTTCGTGATGCTAGATGTTTGCGCGAGACGAACGACACCTTAAAAACAACCTGTCGTCCCAATATACTACTACATAGGTACGAGATACATCCTATTGCCCAGATATTTTTGATCGGCATATTCGACAAGGAGCTATTCAGCAGCTGGACTGATAACGGTACGAGGTGGGACTGTACCCCTCCAGTTCAAGATACAGTGGCAGTCAATCGTGCTTGATATCATTACTCGCATTTGATCCAACACACCATGCCTCCGATACCATGGCGAGTACAGACGACAAGCCATCCCGGCTCTACAAGGGATGAGATCGAACAAGAGCCCGACTGGAACGCCGAGCATCGACATGAGCATCGTATTGGGTACAAAAACCGCTACGATCGGCTACCTGGTGTCACGCACGAGCGGGATGAACACACCCAAATTGACGATGTCGAGCAAGCCCGAGAGGGGTACGAGAAGCTGATAAAGGAGGCTAAGCATGGAGATCTTATCAACTTCCGCGATATTGTACTGAACGAGAACGACTTACATCTTCGGCACCCGGAAAATCGAAGTCTTGGGTGGCGGTTCGTTCTGCAATGCACGGAGGATTGGGTCAAGAATAAGGAAGATTGGCCAGCTAACATTCAAAAGCGGAAGAAAGAGGAAGAAGCTAAGAAAAAGGAAGATGATGAGAAAGGAGCTGACTCTAGTACCTCAAAGCAAGACGATGGGCATCTAGACGAAGAAAAATGGAAACGAGAGAATGGTGAGGGTAGCAAGCATCACGATGCGTACTCAGGGAACGCGGATGACTCCGGATATTCAAGTGAGGAGTCTGACAAGCAAAAGACTGGGTATGAGAAGTTACTCGAGCGATATACGCCCCAAGAAATAGCTCTCTTGAAGGCATTGCAGCATGAGAAGGACTATATCCATAATCTGGAGCAAAACGATGGCAAGAGAAAAAGCCCACAGACACACAATCGCAGCACCATCTCCATCGACGAAGCTGACCAATTCTCTCCTGACAACTGGCTACCACGCTCTTCAGATCTGATCAGACTGACGGGTAAGCATCCACTCAATGCCGAAGCGCGGTTGTCACCACTGTTCGACGCTGGGTTGATTACACCGAATGAGCTTCACTACGTCAGAAACCATGGCGCGGTCCCCAGAATTCTTTGGGAGTTTCACGAGCTAGACATTGAGGATGGCAAGCTCGTCTTGTCAATGGAGGACTTGAAGAACAACTTTGAGCCAATCAACATTGCGGTAGCGTTGGCATGTGATGGCAATCGTCGCAAAGAGCTCAACATGATCAAGAAGTCAAAGGGCTTCAGCTGGGGCTCGGGCGCTATATCATGCGCATATTGGAAAGGACCACTATTGCGAGACGTCCTCCTGAAAGCCGGAATACCACACACTATGCCGCGAGGCAAACGCTACTGGGTCAATTTCGAAGGCGCAGATGAGCCCAGCGAGGGCAAATACGCAACTTGCTTGCCATTTGACTATGCGATGGACGCGACAAACGATGTCATATTGGCTTATGAGATGAACGACGTACCACTACCACCCGACCATGGCTATCCGGTTCGTCTCATGATTCCCGGCTATGTTGGCGGGCGCTGCGTAAAGTGGCTCAAGCGCATCTGGATATCGGAAAAGGAAAATGACTCGCATTATCACATTTGGGACAATCGAGTGTTACCCGCTTTCGTAACGGAGAAGGATGGCGAGTTCGCAGAAGCACTGTTCAGACACCCCGACACAGCATGCAATGAGCAGAATCTGAACTCAGTCATTGTCAAGCCAGCGCAAGGCGAAAAGATACCTCTGTCATCCGCCAGGAAGGGGGAAACCTATCGCATCGAAGGGTACGCATACGACGGGGGAGGTCATGAAGTCCAGCGCGTGGAAGTCTCCCTGGATGACGGCGACACTTGGCTTTACTGTATCCGCAAGTTCCCAGATGCACCAATCCGCCACGGCAACAAGTTTTGGACATGGCTACACTGGCATGTGGATATTGAGATCTCGCATCTATTGCGAGCGAAGACCATCACTGTGCGCTGCTTCAACGTGTTCAAGAACACGCAGCCAAAAGAGCCAAACTGTACGTGCAGTATATATACGAATTGCATGTGAGACATCCACTGACTTCATGCTCAGGGAACGTCATGGGTATGATGAATAACTGCTGGTACATCGTGAGACCAGAAATCATACAGGACTCAGATGCGGACACACCCTCAATCCTGTTCCGACACCCCGTAGAGCCTGGTACAGCGGACGGCGGATGGATGAAACCCAGTGTGGAGAATCAGATTGCGAGTGCGAAGCAAGATGCTGGGGCGCCACAGAAGCAGTTCACGCGTCAAGAAATTGAAAAGCACGACAAGGAAGACGACTGCTGGATTGTTGTGGATGGGAAAGTTTATGATGCGACAAGTGTTTTGGAGTGGCATCCAGGTGGTAAGGCTGCAGTGCTTGGTCATGCCGGTAAGGTGCATGCAGAGACTAGCAGTGAGTTTGAGAGTATACATGATGGGTATGCGTATCAGAAGCTAAAAGGTAAGTTTAATTTAGCCTCGCCACTTGTCTATCAATTATACTAATCTGTTGGTCTCGCAGAGTGCATCCTGGGTACAGTGACCGATAAAGCCGCCGCTTTCATCAAGACACAGGCCGAAGCAGCCGCAAAAGAGCAGGCAGAATCATCCAACGACTCAGGGAAGATTGTGCTGCAAACGCACCGATGGGTTCCAGTAAAACTCATCGATCGAAAGCCGCTCTCAGATGACACGCGCGCATACACCTTCGAGCTACCAGATGGCAAACCAGATCTCGGTCTCGGGACATGCCAGCACGTCCAACTCGGTTTCCATCTCCAAGATCGCATGCTCATCCGATCGTACACGCCCACAAAACCTCTCCTGCCAGACTCATCAAACCAGACAACCAATGCGGATGATCATGGCACACATGATGGCTCCGGAACATTCGAACTTACCGTAAAGACATACTTCCCGACCGACGCCCAACCAGGCGGCGCAATGTCTAACATCCTCGATTGTATGCCCATCGGCGAAGAGATAGAGATCCGCGGGCCGACTGGAGAAATAGTTTACAACGGAAATGGATCGTTCAAAATATCTGGGAAGGAGTATAAGTTTAACAAAATCAATCTCATCCTAGGAGGTAGCGGTATCACACCAGGCTACTCGCTAATAGCACGGGCTCTACTCTCCTCAGACGATGAAACTGAAATTCGCGTCGTTGATGCGAATAAAAGTGAGAAGGACATCTTGCTCAAGGATGAGCTGGACAAGTTTGAGAAAGACAGCGATGGAAGATTGAAGATCACGCATGTCTTGAGTCATCCGAGCAATGAGTGGAAGGGCACGAAGGGACATGTAAATGAGGATATCATCAAGGAAAGCTTGTTTGAGCCGGGTGAGAAAACGGGAGTATTTTTGTGTGGGCCGCCGGCTATGATTCAGAAGTCGGCGCTTCCCGCGTTAAGGGATTGGGGGTTCAAGGAAGATGAGAATGTTTTCGGGTTCTAGTTGGTAGGGTTGCAGATGAATTGTATGTACCTGCATCACTGGCTCTCACATCGATTTTGGGAGGACTGATTTTCCCACCCGACATGATCGTCGAATGCGGCAAGCTCGTCTCCGCAAGGGCAGTTTGCTTATGGCAGCGACTACTGGAAGAGCATGCAAACGAGCAGTATAGCCACATGTGCCATGGATGTAGAAGTTGCTGCCACATCCTATCGTCCGATAGATGCGGACATTCATCCCGACCGAAGTCTGCTCTCACCAAGCGTTCAGCATCATCGCCCACATTACTAGCCCAGCATGCCTTCCACCAGCGATGCTGCCAAACCAGCTGCATCTTCCGCTGAACTGGCTCACGTAACCTCCCGTCAACCACAGTCCACCTCAAATCGCTCAACCTCGCCTTCCAGCCTCAAACACGATCTCGAATCCGCCAACCCCAATCCCTCCCATTATAATCATTGGCTCCCTGGCTTCCACAACCCCCCACTCTTCCTCACTTTCCTGCGCCACAATTGGTACGATATTGGCACGCAGCTTCTCTGCCTGCTCACATCCCTACTGCTCTACGCCTTCTGCCAACCGATACTGCCACGCTACTTCCCGCTCTTTCGTGGTGTCGAGAGAACGAGCTGGGGCATGAAGCACAGCCAGCCATATCTTTCCGAGTACGTGAGCACGATCACGAGCGCGATCATAAGTTTCGCAGTGCCGGCGGCCATCATGGGCGCGATTGCGCTATGGGGCACACGAGGGTTTGGGGACGGGAATGCTGCTGTACAATCTCCGTCCCTTTCATTGCATGGTAGGCTGTGACTGATATGCCACACAGCTCATCGGCCTAGGCTACGCCCTCTCTACAGCAACGCTCTTCCAATCCTTCATCAAGATCTTCATCGGCGGCTTACGTCCGCACTTCCTCACCATCTGCAACCCGCGCATTCCGCCCTCCTTGCCTGGTTTATCGACGCTGCGAGACGGCGACTTGCACTTTTACACGGCCAGCCAGGTCTGCAGGGGCGACGCGAATAAGGTCAGGGAAGCGCAAATGTCCTTTCCGAGCGGGCATTCGTGCGCGGCGTTCGCGGGCTTTGGGTTCTTGGCGCTGTATTTGAATGCGAAGTTCAAGGTCTTGTCAAGGGGTGGGCACTTTCGGGATTACTATGGAGACAAGGCGTGGGAGCGGAGTGAGCGGAGTGAGCGGGGAGATGGTATGGAGAGGGTGCATCATTGGAAACTTGTGTTGTTTGTGGCGCCGTGGTGTATCGCCATCTTGTTTGCGCTCAGCAAGATCAGAGATGCATGGCATCATCCGGTTGATGTGGTGTTTGGGGCATTGGTGGGGACGTTGTTTGCGCATATGGCGTACAAAATGGCGTATCGGAGTGTGTACGATTCGAGGACGAATCATATTCCGTTGGAAGGGGACGGTGGTGACTTCAACAAGGAGGAGGTGAAGGACAAGTAGAGTGGTAGATATGGTGTTGGCATGGGTCGGCTAATGTTGAATAGCAGCGCATGGCGGCGACTTTATTGTTAGTATCATCACTTCTTCCTAATCATGTGGGACCGCTCAGAGGAAGTGAGGACACTTTAGCTGTGAGTATTCCCTGACAATGTCGCAGTGCATGTTGTGCAATGTCAAATGATACATAGAGTATTGTACATATGTTACATACCTATAAATATACCTACGCGGTGCGCTCGCTATGTACTTCTTCCTCTGGCTCTTTCTTCGTAGTCTCGTATCTCTTTCCTCGGAAAGCATATACGCCCCAGTTGCTACAAGTCACATCATGCGGGTCGAGGTCATTCAGGTCCCATCTCAAGCTCCGGAAGAGATTCTCGCCAGGCTCCAGCAGCATGTCAATCTCGTTCCCGTACCGCTTGTTCAGAAGGTCGATGTCTTGCTGCATGTCCCACGGGCTGTATCCTGTCGCGATGATCGGAACCTTTGTCTCTAGAAGAAGCGGGATCGTCTCTTCCCACTCGTGCATCCCAGCTGGGTTGCCGAATCCTGGGTGGAAAACGACAAAGCAGTCAAAGTACGGGTCGTATGGGTAGAAGTGTCCAGACTTGTGCAAGGTGTGGTAGTGTTCGACGAAAGTACTGATCTTCATGGCATTCGATATGCGGTCTTCGGTGACGGCGCCGAAGGGGTTCAGAGGTGTGCGCTCGGGAAGTGGCAGTTCCTTTTCACGGTTCGCCATGCTCTCGGGACCGATGAAGTTTATCGTGAATTGGACGCGGTGGAAGAGGTATGCAAGTTGCATCCATGTCTCGCGAGGCAGAGAGGACTCAGCACGAGCACCGAGGATGAAGAGGCGTACGGAGGGAGGGGCGAGCTTGGCGTTCTTCCAAGTGTCGCCGCCTCCAGTTCGTGGTGGATGGAGAGTGTGTCGTAGCGCTGGTCATGTTAGTCGAAATCAGGAATCATGTCTAGAGCGGTTACTCACCACTGAAGCTCTTCAAGCCCTCCGGTGTCATCCGGCCATTCTTCCTGAGATTGTACGGGCTCAACTCGTTCAAGACGCTGGCAATCGTGATTGGGTATGTCAACAGCTTCGTCGCCTGTCGCATCTCGCGGTCCCGGTTCAGCGCATCGAAGTCTCTCGTGTACAGATACGTGTCCCAACTGGTCATGTTGACCAAGATCTCCTCCATCTGCGGCTCGGCAAATTGGAATTCCTTGAAGAACCTTCCACTGCGCAAATCATGGTCGTCCTCATTCGATTGTCGCAGGACGTCGCAGACCTCTAAGTGTGCCTCATAGTCGTCCGCCCAATGCTCTTCACAGCAATATACCGGGATTCCGCAGTCTGGGCATTCGAAGTCTACGTGGGCTGGCGGGGTACCTGTCTCGGATGACTTGCGGGCTTCGAGGTCCATAGAATTATGAGGCGCGCGTGTCGGCTTATGCGAAGGATGCGGGCAGTATGCATGTTGTCGCATAAACGCAGCCCGCTTGCGTATTTGAGGTATTGGCGAGTCGGTGAAAGAGTTGAACAGGTTGTCTTCCGTCAGGACCAATGTCCGACGAATACCCTCGGGGTCGATGTATTCATACGGCTCGAATGGCTTATCAAACTTCCGGTTAGGCGTCGTAGAGAGCGCTCTTTTTGGCAATGCGAGTTTCGGGTTTGCTGGTCCTTTGGTGGAGTGGTTCCGCTGCGTAGAAACATTTTGGGTGAGCGGTCGGAAGGGCTGCGAGGGCCTCAATTGCGATCGGGAGGTCTTCAGAAGCGACAGACATTGTCTGCATGTGTATGAAGTCCGCATTTTGTTGTCTTGGCCTCCAATGGGAGGATTCGGTATTTGCTGCAAGATGGAGTGATCATCAACATCGAAAGCTACGATGCCAAGGCCGTGACCGGATAATTGTAGCGCCGGGCCTGACGCTTCTTATCGCGCTCGAACTTTTCTCTTCCCCAACGTCTCGGATTCTAGAAATCGCGTGTACCATCTATATTTGAGGAGTACATCAGAGCGATTGCGATGTGACACCTACTAACATCAATGCTACTTGAGCATACAGTAGCAGATCCCTTCAGTAACGACCCCAAGATTCCACGACGTACCTTCTATGCGAGCTCTCTGCAGCGTCTCGATCGTGCGCACACCGGCCGCCACTGCCTACTCGTGTAAACTCCAGCAACACTCGTAGGGTGAAGCTACAAGCGCGCTGCTCATTGGCCAACACTCAGTTGTCAGAAACCGGCGATGCCTCACAGGTCAAGATAGTCCTAGAGCATCCTTGGTTGTCGGTTGCGATAACCTTGTCGGACACCCAGAAGCGCACCTCTGCTTCAAGACACCTTTGTTGTGTCAAAGCTAGCGACAGAGCTGTCCGTGGTGCTGTCGAAAGACACCCTCTGCACCCGTGTCTTCTGACCTGGCACCGGTGTCACGCCTGCCAAGCTCCACAGATATTTGTAAGTACGATCTTTTCTCTTCTCACAAATACCTGCACCAACATGATGACTTTATTTTCTATGTTTTAATTGCCGATTAGAATGAGCGACAACAATGACCATAATCTGAGCCTTTGGGACATTTTCTGATCTGCTTTCATCCTTTCTTACTGGACTCAGCTGACAGTCAAAACAGGCTTGCAATTATTCGATGAGTAATCGAATGGGCGAAGGGGGATACGATTATAGCTACATAGTTGAATGCATTTCATACGGTTCCAATTCATGAGCCAATGCGAGTGCTTTGATGGCCCTGATGCAATGATTCGTGCAACGGTTCAAGCGTGCTGTGAGCTATATCCAAGGGCTAATCAGTCAAGCTGGATCACCATGAGACCATTTTAGCGCTCAGTATTTGCACTGATGCGTTGATGAGTCTGTTCAAGCTCGTCTTTAAATTGACAGCTGTCCTCTGAAAGCACCTTCGGACCTGTTGGCCCCTCTCACTGTGCAAGCTGTCGAGCCGTCACAATCCTCTCGCCTTCCGCCCAGATGTCCTCCTATTCTTCAGTCTCAATGGGCTCGTCGGTACCCCTATACAGGGGTGGTGTATCTGATCCTTCCTGGTAACTTACGGCATGGGTGAATGGAGACCCTTTAGCGTATGACTGTCTTTCAAGAGCCGAAAGTAGCGCCATTCAGGTGGTGACTCGGAGGGATGTCTTAGGAAACTCATTAGAGCCCAGGCGCCAGTGGTGCCATGACATGGCCCTCTGTAACCCATTCCCGTAGGAGTTGAGATCCAAGAAGCCGCATCCTTTCATCTGACTTGTCCCAGTCAGCGTTCATGCTGTCAGCAAAGTCGTTAAAGACCGCAATCTGAACATGTCGTTCAGTGAAGTTCCACTTGGTGTCTAGACACTCATGATTAGAGAGATCGTGAGCTTCGTTTACCATCACCCTGATATCGTTTTGAACCCTATAAGTACTATGGGAGAGACACCTGATAATTTTTACTGTTGTCTAGCGGAACAGAGCGATCGAGTTTGCGATGATACGGTATGGTGATGTGCGGAGGGCCTCGAGTTTGGATTGAAGTATGACGCTAGCCTCGGAGGCGAGTTCCAGGGAAGTTCTGAGTAGGGCAACACCGAGTATACTCCGGTGTAAGACAATGGTAGAATCCTTGGGTACCTCCACTCCTCCGGGCGATAGGTAATTGTCGCCATTCTCGAAGGCTTCTCGCATATCTGCAAATTCCTTACATCCGTCCCACTCCGCATCGAGCTTGTAATGTGCCGTTACTATAGGCAGGTGCTCATATACGATCAGCTGCAGCTCTTTGGGCAAGTCCATGAATCGGAATGGCTGGTCCGTCATTGGGATGGTGTCAGTGAAGCGCAATGCACACTGCCTCGACTGGTCGCGAAAGAATTACGGGTTGAGCTGGTGCGGGTGAGGTCACCTGTGGTCCTTAAGCATGATCGCAATGTGAGAGCGTGGCGAGATTCGAAGCGTCAAATATCCAGCCACGTGGGAGTGGGGATGACTTGAAAATAGGCAGGGACGCTCCAGGGCTCCTACCTGGTGACGCAAGAACGTCATGTAAACAACACACCTACCTCTACAGGCCTACATAACTCTTCCAACCCTCAATCATTCACGACACCTGGGCGCGCGACTCGGCCAGTCAGTCACTATATGTCGACCCGCCTGTGCCCTCAATGGAGTCAACGCCACCAAACACCGACACCGACTCCCGCCTTCACGCTTTCCCCTTCCTCCACCTCCCACCAGAATTACGCCTAATCGTGTACGAGGTTGTGTTCGCAACTGTTACAAGAACACACCATGAGTTGGAGTGCATGAGTACAGGTCCACAAGCTTCTCACCCATGTCTCGCTCAGAAGCACAACAAGCCTGCGGCGTCCGTCATATTTGTATATGAAGCACACAATGTTGCCTTGCTCGCTACATGTCATCAAATCTACTCGGAAGCCGGTGTTTACGCTCTTCCGGCTCTCAAAACGCTGCAACAACGACCGCGAAAGATCATTGTCACCACAAGCGGGATGGATTGTGATATCCTCGGCTATCTAGTCCGCTTGTCTCGTTCGACCCAGGAAGTTCGTTGCCTCGCCCAGTCGGATCATCAGCTCACAAAGTCGAGTGAGGAGAGCAAGCAGGAGGTGCAACCTGACACCCAGACCACTGAAGTACAGATCGCCATACGCAATGATTTCCACGAACGAACAGTCGGAGATCATGGAACGACGGAAGATCTATGGACCTACCTCAGGATGTACATGCTGCGCCTACACTACGACAAACTTTTGTACGAAGCACAGCAGCTAAGCTTGCAGGCGCTCCGATGGCCAGCGCACAATCTGGACGTTCACTTCCGTATGGCACTCATGTCACCGAGAGAAAAAGAGGAATTTGATGCAGAGCCTTGGCTCGAGAATAGTATTGCGAATGATGGCGAGTTTCCGACGCAGATTCAAAGTGGAGAAGAGATCGAATCTGTTGAGTGGGATAAGGATTGGGCACCATCCGTTCCGGCTGCCGAATATGTTGCAAACGACTTCGAGGAACGAAATACCAGCCTATTCGAGCAGCGCCTAAGTGTTGCAAGAGCTGAAGGTTTCATTCATGCTGTTTCTGCGTACTGGAAGGCTGTATGCGGACGATGGAGTGGTAGAAAATGGCTAGATTAGTATGGCAGCCAGCAGAACAGTTTTCAGTGCGGATCAGCACCGCGTGAGCGCGAGATACTACTTCATGGCCTTTATAAATACTGCAAGATCTGGCATGTTATAAGAAGCATATAGGGAATGTGGCATGACTAAATGCTGTACCATCACTACGAGACTTTCACGTGGAACAAAATATGTAACATCGAGGACGGCTACACCACTAACCTCGTCTGCACGCTTCTTTACCAGGAACTTGGGAACCTTGCGATCTGACGAACACACATCACCACACACACATTCTGAGGTTCCAATCTTCGCATGACACTAACCTGCAATCAAGTCCGTGAAAGTGCTGTGTTCTTTCACTACGTTGTACATCCTCAATCATCTTCACTCTCACCATTCCAACCCTGGCACCAAATTCACTCACCCATGCGCAACTTTCGTGTTTGCAGTCGTGATTGCAGCGCTAAAGATCTTGGCGCCATTTGTAATTCCTAATCTGGTAGGTTCACGCCAGGTGTCGATTGCAGGTGGGCGTATTTGTACCCCGAATAGGAAGGCATCGATTACTGCTTAGCGTGTTTGCAAGTGCCGTTTAACAAGCAGATGCATTGATGAACAATGAATTCTCGAGGTGAACTAATACTTGCACGAATTGGTAATGTGTTGTGTTAGTGTTGCGACTATCGGTTACAATGTGCATTGTCTTATCATTTCAATTTCATTTATAATTCTGCCGCGTCTCATACATGTCATTATCTACAGCACTTCAGTGTCAGGAATGCCTAAGTACTTTCGCCAGCAATCATTGGAAGTAAACATTTGGTCATATACAGCTAGGTTCCAAGATGAATGGGAACTCGAAGCTCGGTATTTAAACTAGTGGTAATTGCACATTTATATTCTTAGTGTGGCTCAGGATATGAATTCGTACGTTCTTTGACCAGCTCGCTGTCACATGTCTCCCTTGAAAACAAGAGACGTTGCTTGCGCAATGGCTGAGTGACTTGAAGTAGACCACGTGCTAATTAGGCTGTATCACACTCCGTTCTTACTAAAAACTCCTGTCCCTTTCCCGTGCCCGTTGTGCGTGAAAATCGTCCCCATTCGCGCTCTTTTACGCCAATCCCAAGCTACGAAGTGAGTATATTGAGCTCACCAGCAACCTCCTCAACGGTGTACTCAATATGAGATGTATCGAATCTTGAGCGGATGGTTGCGTCTTCCATCGCGGTGCGAGTCTTCTCTGCTTTTCCCAACTGAACAACAATGGTGACTTGGATACGTAAATCGTGGCAAGTGTCCAGGCTGGGCTGATTGACATCCGACATGGTTGCCCAGAAATAGGATGCGAACTCAATCGGGTTTTCAAATCCTGCAGCACTTCCCATGTCCACAAGTATGTGAATGGCCAATATCTTGTGAACGCGTAATTGCGATATAGCGTGATTAAAATAGCTGCGCATAAAATCTGCCTCCATGACCACCGCCTCAGAATCCGCTTCCCCCATATCTCTGGACACTCTCACATGACGGCTAATATACAAGGCAAAAGTTTGCAATTGTGATTCGCACAGGAAAGCCATGCGTTTTGAACCATCCGACGGATCGGATTTGCTCATAAATGCACCGTCTATGATAGCTTGAATGAGACGAGAGGCTGAGAACATGGTATCCATACTTTCTTAAAGTTTATCATTGTCTACATGAAGCACGATGGTGTGAAGGAGCTTCAGACGTGAGACTTTCGGTATTGAACTTCTCTCACGCTTGATCTGACGACTGATTTTCGAGAGAGTGAGATCCAGATCAAGAGTGAAGATTTTAACCTTTCGGATAGGTAACTGGATCCGGAGGATGTGTTGTACGTTGTTGTACACATGAAGTCGCAACTCTGGAGGCAGACCCATGAAGTCGAATTTGGTCGCATCGAAAGAAGACACAGTGGCGGCAGTGGTATTGAATGAGCAGAGCGCCATACCAGAGCTCTTAGCGGCGTCTGCCTGTTTATAGGGGTCGGCGGCTACTACACTAGCGAGATCAGGCATGGTCGAGCGGGTGTCGTAGACGAGTTGATGGGAGGTATGTGTGTAGGGCGATGGAGAAGCGTCAAGAGATTGGTAGAGTGGTTGAGAAAAGGAAGAGATGTTATGAGCGCGTTTGCAGTTAGCGTGACGACACGGCTCAAAGTAAAGGCAGGAGCGGGTACGTCGCCGGAGCGCATCGCTAAGAAAAGTGGGTATGATCTATAAAATGGGAGGTGAAAGGGCCTCAGGTAGCAGTACCTAATGAGACCCCATATATTTGTCTGATAGCGAATTACACCTAGGTACCTGTGATGATTGTACGTACTCATCTGGATGAACATTTAACTCTCAGATGTCATGATTTTAGACTTGTTTGCACCGGAGAGAATATGTATTAAAAGTTGCGTTCGTTCCCTGGGTCTAGCTACTCTGTAAAAGCTGAAATCCCTTCTCCCTCTTAAATCAGCGTGTAGAGCCTTTCACAGTCAGCGTTACCAAAGTAGGCCATATCATATATGCCTGTATCCAAATAAACTCTCTTGAACATCCGATCATTTCATCCCTATGCCTACCAAGAACTCGTCACCGGTCGAGATGGTTTCACCTGCTCATTGAAGACCTCGGATGTCCAATTGCCACTGGAGTACGGCCAAGTGTTCTTATCCCGGCCATATGTGATGTCTTGAGTCCCATCGTGTAGCACAAAGCGTCCAAGATAATACCTGACGCCCCGGTTGTAATCAAACTCCAGCTTTCTGAGTTTAGGCTCCAATTTCCGGAGCTTCTTGTCCGCCTCACGAGCTGGGCCGTATGGAATCGTCATGGCGTGTGCGTAACCCTCGCACCAGATTGTCGCGATCATCTCTTCTTGTCTGAGTGACCACTGCATGAATTCGCCCTGGAGTATATAGAGGCGCCGATTGTGTGTTGAGCGTGGGTATACCTTTCGGTGCTCCTCAGCCTCTTTCTTGTTCCTTGCAGCGCTTCGCTTGCGAAGGTCGGCATACATACTGGGGAGCATATCGTGTGTCTCCGCCATCCAGTCTTTTGCAAGCTCTTTGTAGCAAGGCTCATCTTCTCTATGCGTGTGGTACCACGAACAGTGGTCCTGCGGTGTCTCAAATATTGGCTAATCCTCCTCTTTAATCAAGCAAAGTTCGTAGATGGCCTTGATTTGCTCCTCCGTTAGCTCTTCCGGCCATTCCATATCCTCTGGCTTCTCACCGTCTTCCGGCCAAAGTCGTGCCATGTGGTGGTCAGCAATGGCGCGAAGGATCTTCGCGTCCTCGGCAACGGACCAAGCGCAGAGTTCGTGCAGTCGAAGGTCGATTTGTTCATCTCCTGTGTTGTCCTCGTCTTCGCTCAAGATCTCCGAGATACGGTCAATGACCATGTCCTTGACTATGGTACAGTCTAGAGTCTTTGCGAAGTCGTACATCTGAATGCACGAATCGAGGTTCCAGATAATCTTCCTGATTGTGACATTTGACGCTTCATCTTCAAGCTTGGCGAGATTCAGTGGGCTTTGGGCTTCGTATAGCTCGCATGTGCATGTCTCGTCGAACTCGAAATCGTGCGTTGGCAGGCCAGGCATCGGCGTGGGTGAGATGGCATTGATAAAGGCTCTAACAATGACGGGGTTTGGAAGGCCTTCCAGATTCAGTGCAGGATCTGCATACAAGCACCCTTCTTCAAGCCCGTTTCGGACCAAACCGCAATGCTTGGAGAGCGCGTTACTGTGGATCTTGTACTTCTCTCCACCAAGGACCATTTCGACAATGGCTTCATTGCCATCGCCACCAACAGCAAAGGTGTTGATACCCGCACGGACGAGCAAGTGGGGCACATAAAAGCCATGTTGGCCTTCGAAGGCAACCTGTGGTCCTGTCTCGGCTTCATTCTCATCACGCTCAATGCCCATCTCGTGTGGCGAATCTACACGATTGCGGTCTTGCGCCACGGACTCATTCTCGTCTGACATCTGCAAATCTTCGGGATCTGCCCTTGCAGCAGTGACAGGATTAGGAACTTTCTCGGCTGGCTTGCTAACTGTTGGTGTCGTGGGATTGATCTTTGCTCGGGTGGTCGCTGATGTTTTAGGAGCCTTCACAGCTCCAGGGACAGCGACTTTGGTCGCATGTGGTGCAGGAAAATTCTTCGGTCCCAATTTTAGATCCTTTAGCCTCTTCTTGTCAGAATCTTTGCGAGCTGACCATGGTAGAACGACACCTTCTTCGGCGAACCACTTTGGCATCTCGGGCAAAGTCACCTTTGAGATGGCTGCACCCGAATTAGCATTCCCTCCATGAGCATTATATGTCGGTATGCATTCGCCATTCGTGAAGCCCAGGAACAGCCTCTCGTAGATAACGTCTCGAATTTGTTGTGACACTCTGGACTGAGGCGTGTTTTGAGGAGTCAGTGTGGGGTGCAATTGTAGCTGCCCTACCTCCTGGAGGTAGTGCTGCCGTGCAATGGAATCGGTTGGGGCATACGGATTATTGGCCATATCCGCGGCTAGAACCGGAGCCAGGAGGGTGAACGGTACCCTTGGAGTCGGTACTCTTTCTACCACTGGCAACGGGGCCTCAAGTGGAACTTGCTGTGCGACCTGTGTATTCCGGTTGTTGTCTCCATCCACACTTGACGCATCACTTGTATCTTCATCCGCATTAGTTGCAATTGCAGATGCAATCGGGCGCTTCTGTTGAGCGGTGTTCTTCTGTTCTGCAAGTGTCTCTGCTACGGACTTTGGAATCGCGAGGGGAGGCACGAGCCCCTGACCTTCTTGAGGGGTGGTGTCTTTGACTTTGAGCTTCTTCCTCGCATGCGTGTCGCCGTTTTCGCGGTTGGGTGGGATTTGTTGGCTGTAGTGGGCATCTCCGGTCTCGGCCGGTACTGGAGATGTTCCGGAAATGGCGCTGAACTCTTCGCGGCTACGCTTGATGCCGGCCATTGTTTTTTTGTTTGGTGGAGGGACTGTTGGTGGTTTTCGAAGAGGGGAGGTTGATAGGAAGTGAAGATGCGATAGGTTTTGTATGCTGAGTGCTGGCGGGCGTGAAGGTTGAGGTGATCGGAGGGAAGGATTGTGGAGAGGAGGGCTAATTCTTGGGGTAACTCGAGATATATATATATCCGGGAGGCTGGGTAGCTTCGATCATGCTCTTTCACTTTCACCTCGTGGAGGGCCGCACTAGCGGTATGTGACCTCATAGAGTTCGTGCTCGCTGTAGCTCCGGTCTTTTCACTGTGTATAATACGATAGATAATGGAACACGAGGGAGAGACGCCGTAGACCAAGTACAAGGCTAACAGTAGATTTGTGATGTCTCCGAATGTTTGCGGACGAGCTGTCACGAGGCATGCTCATCGAGCATCGCAACTAGGTTGCTCACTCTGCAAGGATTCCAGGAAGTGAAGGATCGTAATCGTTTCTGGGGGAATTTTCGAACCTGACCTCGCTCGGGTGGCGATCTGGAAACATCATGTCCGTCACTCGTAATGTATAGGGGCTGAAAAACCTGACAGCTTAGTCGATGATATCATAGCAGCCTCCGACCTTGGTCAGATTGTTATATGCTTCTTTGCAAACGTTTTCTGGAATAGTTCGCAATCCGTATGTGTTGTGGACTGCTATTCCGACGTATAAAGGCACTCCAATCCTGCGGTTGATGCATACATATCAAGACCAAGAGTGACAACATTTTGAATAAAAACATGACCATGCTGAGCGCATTCAGCGCTCGGGCTCAAGCTGCAGTCTGAGGATGATCATGACTTCGGGCAAGACAGCATGCGCGTCTCAGGCGGCGTCTGTACAATGGTTTGCAACGGGTAAGCCCGGCGTTCGACATGAATTAGGGGAGGTGGTGTTTTGAGTTCACCCGTCCTCCGGCAAACTTCAATCACGCCAACGGCGTTGACGCTAGTGGCTCATTGGTCACTTTAAGAACCACAATGACATCAGTGCATTCTTCATCATCGCATTATCAAGCACGCAGATCCATACTCTGATTGTCGGATCTTGTGCTGTATATGTCCAATTATGGCTCTGCTGGCATTTGATCAGATTGACGATTCGTGCCTTCGAAAGCACACATGCTCTTTCCAAGGCTCGCCTAGGCGGGCAGCATGGTCACTTCTACGTATGTAGACCCTTCACAGGAATCTCCGCAACAACTATAATAACTTCTGCCAAACCCACTTTGCTCTGAACAACATTCAAACACATCTTCCGCTCTACCAACATGTCTACTATGGCTACCGAGAATATAGATCCAACTGCTTTGACTAAAACCTTCCACTGGTCATTTCAGACAACCCAAAGAACGCATCACTACAACATCAAATGGTGCTCCTTCGGCTGTATTGGCCGCCAACAAGTCATTCTTATTCACGGCACCCCATGGTCCTCACGCGTCTGGAAACCTCTTGCCCTAGCCCTTGCCAGGCATTACCACGTCTTTCTTTTCGATAGCCCCGGCTTCGGCGATTCACCACCAGAGGAAGAAGTATACGGAGAATCCGACTCTTCCAGAACTGAGGTGGAAAGGCTCGATGCCAACTTGGAGAGGCAGTCTCGGGCTTTCGCAGCGCTGTACAAGGAGTGGGATAATTTGCATGGGAACTGGAAGCCTCATGTTATTGCGCACGACCATGGGGGCTTGATGGCCCTGCGCGCCTTCTCGATCCATGCCTGTCAATTCGCAAGCCTTTGTCTGATCGATGTCGTCGCGATAGGACCCTTTGGCCAGCCACTGTTCAAGACCGTCGCTGAGAACCCCCAAATCTTCGAGAACCTACCAGACAGTGTCTTCGAGGGCATATTAGAGTCGTACATACGGGACGCCGCTTTCAAAGACTTGTCCTCAGAGACCATGGAGATGCTCAAAGGGCGCTGGAAGTACGAAGACGGGAAGGTTGCGTTTGTTCGTCAGCTTTGTCAGGCGAATTCGCGAACTACGGAGGATGTCGAGCATCTCTATTGGTCAATCGGAAGCGAGATACCTGTTCAAATCGTATGGGGTGAGCAGGACCAATGGATACCGGTCGAGACTGCTGAGCGGCTTGCAATGGCGCTTAATGCGAAAAGAGTGGTGCGGATTGAGGACGCCGGACATCTTATCATGTACGACCAACCTGAAGCACTAGCTATGGAGTTGGTAAACTGGCTGGTCAGTGTCAAACCACGTCCTCTGGCGAATTTGTTGGCGGCACCAAGCGACTGAGGTTCGTATGATTTAGCTACTTCTTCGCGCTTGAATTGATGAAATTGATCATGTCGTCGATCCCGTTAGGCTCGTTGATCCAATGACCACCTTCTTCATATGCACGCCATTGAACATCTGTCCCTAGAACCGCTAGCTTGTTGCGCAAATCTTGGCCCAGGGCTACCGGCACCACTCCATCATCTTTTGCGTGCTGAAGCAGCACGGGCGTCAACAAAGACGATGTAATTTCCGATACTTCCAATGGAGCTCCCGCGGCACGAGAAGAGGATCGTCTTTCTTGTAACCACGTCGAGAGCGCTCGCATGTTGTCCGAATCTCCAGACAGGCTGTCGGAAACAACCTTGCTAAATGGACACCAGCCACTGAACCCAATGAAACCCGCTATCCGATCCTGAACTGTCAAGAGTGCTGAAATCGCCGTTGCGCATCCCTGACTGATGCCGCCTAAGAACACCTTATCCAGACCTCCTATCTCAACTGCCTCTTTCCTGATGATATCACTGATCAAAGATACGCTTTCTCGCATACCGGGAATCTGTATGTTCTCCGGATCATGACAAGGTTTTTGCACCGAGACCATGTCAAACCACTGATGCATGTCCTCTTCTTCGCTCTGCGCATATCGGATAGCAGCACATGGAAAGACCCATTTGTAGCCTGGGAAGATTTGTGTAAGGAAACGGTCATCGCTGGCCTGGCTCTCGAAGAATTCAGAGGCGAACTCGGCGGCGTTGCTTCCGCGACCATGCAAGAGGATCATGGTGTGCGTGTGTGTTGCTGTAGGTGCAACGACGTGTGACGCTGCATCAGTCATAGATAGTCTTCACGGAGATTTTCTGTGGCTGAGAATTGTTTAGGTAAAGAAGAGAATACATGAGTCTCCAGATCTCAGCAGTTGGCTTGCCTGGTGAAGTTGAAGCGGCTTCGCGAGAATACGTGTTGGAAGGGCGAATCATATCTTTTAATTCTTTCGAGATTGTATGAGTCATTGATATCTAGTAAGGTGCGTGCGCGGCCTTTTCATGGTTCGCGGCTGCCTCAACTTAGTGGTGAGTACTCATGTTTCGGAAGTCCTACTTAGCTTTTGAAGGGTACCATACTGTGGTACAATAGTGGCTGACAATTCCAAAGTACCTCCTGTCCGTGTATCAGTTCGGAAACATTCCTACGCTATACTATCACTCAATGATCTGTACAAATGCGATGCCAAACGATCTTGCTGTTCATTGGATGCTCAGCCGAGAACTTGCATACACATGCCAAATGGTAAGGCTGTAATCCCGCCACATCATCAGCTGTCGCCAAGGAAATGTACAGCCCGATAGCTGTGCCTGGGTATCTTCACGCCCGTTTCAAGCGCCTTTTCTTTGTGTTCACTAAAGGACTTCCCTTCTTCGACTTCCATTGCAACATTTAGGAAAATCAAGCATTAGCGAAAAAAGACCCGTGGTGGTTTGTAGGAGCAGGGCTGATCATTGAAGCGGCCATGGTCGTACCATTCGGCATTTCGGTTGGCGACTTCATTGCCGGCATCAAGCTGCTGAAAAGTGTAGTTGATTCTCTTTCCGATGCGCGAGGTGCAAAGGCGGATTACTCGGAGCTTCGACAGGCACTCGATGTATTAGAGAAGGCGCTGGATGCGGCGGGTGAATTTTCTGCACCGCAGCATCAGATTGCAGTGGGCGATGAGGTAGCCAATTGCAAAGAGTGTGTCAAAAGGTTCTTGGTCGGATTTAAGAAGTTTGAGTTGCTGAAAACTGGTCGAGGAGGAACAAACAGGGGTACAATTTGCGGTCCTACAGATACAGTATTCCCTAACTAAGAAGGATGATGTGCGGAAATTTAGGGACCATCTCGAGGTCCACGTCAGTGCATTACAGCTTCAGTTGGCAGTCTTCCAGATGCGAGTATCATTGAATTCGCGATCAACATCAGGGCTAACTGGTAGCAGAAGCGCCCAGTTTCAGGACCGAAAGATTGCAAAGTCCACCAGGGCAGATGTTCACAGCCTCGCCACCAGATTGGACGACAGTACGCAGCTGCAAGAAAGTTTCAGTGAGGAAATGAAGAATTTACATAATGCACAACAGCATTCCTTGGCCGATGTGCAAGCCTGTACGGCTTCGAGTAGCCAAGCCATCTCGACGCTTTCATCTCAAATGGACGAGATACAAAGGCAAATGAAACAGTGAGGCTTTCCTTTGTGGCATATTCGCTTCGCGGCTGATGTGAAAATACAGTGGCTTGTCGCCAGATATGCAGCATACCATGTTTCGCCTTCTTCAAGAAGTTCTGGCTGATAAAGACGCGATGAAGAGAACAATGGATCAATTAGTCGTGCAACAGAAGAGCATTCAGACTCACCTGGTCGAGGTGAAAGGAATGGTACAAGCACACGAGGAGATACCAGCGCAAATCTTGTTACGAAGACCCATCATTCTGATCGATGCTTTCGACGAAAATAGGTTACCATTCCACCTCGATTTCATAAACTCTTTCGAGGCCTTATTCGCAGTGCTCGAGATACGCTTCAAGGAGAAAGGATACCATGCGTTGGTGAGGATTCGGCGTCAACTCTTCGTCATGTACGAGCATTGTCAGCAGAAACAGATCGACTTAAATGGAGCATGGGCAAATGCCTTCAAGGTTCTGACCCCTGCTGGCCGAGCGCCGATGATAACAGCTAACGGAAATCTCAGCCCGGACAAATCGTAGAGATGAGTATGATTGTGACTGCCACGCCGAATGTGAAGAAAACGCTATGCCCAGCATGTGGGCATGTACAGCGAGGGAAGGCTGGAAACGATAACAGGGTAGATTGCGGCAGGTGCCCCATGATGTACCGCTGGCCTCTACAGCTTGATCCTTGGAAATATCACTCGTGTATACCTACCCTCCGACGCTACACAACGCCAGATGGTGGAGACTACCTCAGGGTGCGGGAGAATATATCGGTATATTGTCGAATCGACATCGTAGAAGTCGGGTGCCAATGATGAAGTGCACAGGTGAAATCCATTAATCTGGGACATGGTAGAAAGAGGTAAAATACATATTTAGGTGAGATGACCGGCTTCTTGGTGTGGGCGATATTTCCAATTATGTACAAGACGAATACAAGCTTGAAACGGGCCAGGAACTATAAAGCTGCCTACTTCAATCAAGTTATGGTTGGCGCATTCGAATTCATGTTTGATTTGCTTACACAGTAACGGAAAAGGAGTTGATGCCGCATCCAATCTTATGTTAGCGCACCGTTGCGATGCACTTCTGACAGCAGAACCATGTCCCCGTCCACATGTCGTGCATACTGCATGCAAAGCACACGCACCCGTTCGCCGATCTCTGCATAACGACCCACCTCTGACGGGAACATGCAAACAAACATCTTACACCCGAACCTGTATTCGCGAAGAGAATGTTTGTTGTCATTCCGAAAACCCGTCTTCTGTACGACGTACCCCCTATAATCTCCCCCAGCCCGTTTCCAGGCCTCGTCCGCCCACCGGTTCCCGTGCCGCACCGCCCAGCAGGCACAACGTGCGCGGGTCTAATTGCAACCTTCCGCAGTTTGCCACATCTCCTGAAATGCTACCAGTAGTAGTCAGCCAAATCTCGGCTGTGTTGTGTTAGCAGGCCCTGGGGTGTGCGCAGGATGGCCGGAGCGCCGTGGCAGCCTATTTCCCATCAAAACGATCGAGTTCCCCGGAGCGTCTGATCGCGATAGCATTCAACATTGCTTGATAACAAATCGATCTATATCGCTTTTCAACATGTTTCTCAGTGTCAAGGAACGCGCGAGACAAATAGCGAATGGGCAATTGACCGCACAACCGCCGGCCGCGCAGATCAACTCGCCGCCGCCCAAGGTCATCATCCCAAAGGCTGCTCCGCCCAAAGCTGCTGCCCAATCTAAACCTCCTTCGCCGAAAATCGCTCCGTCAAAACCCACATCACCAAAGGCATCATCCTCGAAACCTGCCGCGTCCAAACCTGCGCCTGCGAAAACTTCGCCAAAAGCTCCCATCGGCGCGTTCCCAGACAGCGCGCCGCCGAAGCTGTCGCGATCGAAGACGGAACCGCCCAAGTCGCCGAAAACGAAGACATCGAAGAGCGGCTCGTCGAAAGACAAGGAAAAGGACGCGCCATCAAGACCGAAGCCGTCGCGAACCGAATCAGCGAAAACCGTCCCTTCCTCGAAGAAGACGCCTTCGAAACCCGCGGCGACGAAGAGCGTCCCCTCTACACCCGTGCGCTCAAGTTTCTTCTCTAGAATCGCGAGCAGCTCGTCATCCGATGGCTCGACCGACGACGAGTCGCCAAAGGAGAAGCCTTCGGACGAGATCACCGAGCTGAAGGCCTCGTGCCTAAAGCTAGTAAGCGGCGTGACGGGACTCGGCGGCAAGAACCTCGCAGTCGTGTGTCGACAGACATCCAAGGACCGGCAGTGGTATGCCGCGCTCAAGGACCTGAGTTCGGACAAGTACCTGAAGATGTGGATGAACCGCGAGAAGACGTACGCGACACAAGTCGAAGCGCTCCAGGCGTACTTGGTCTTCGCGAAGAAGATGAAGGACGGGTGTCGCCTCTTCCCCATGTCGCCAAACCCAAGCAAACTAAAGTAATCCATAATAATGCCCGCGCGCATGGTAATAGATGGCGTGAGCTGCGAAAAGCTCATGCGATCGACTCTAGACCTGGACTTTCAGGTCGTGTAAGAACATTGTAACAACAACACTCCACTTTTCAGCAAGGCGTTTTGGAATCCTGGGAACACGGATTGGGATTGGGATTGGGATCTATCTTGATGGCGTTCAAGTGTAACATCATAGACGGCAATTCGCGAGGATATGATCAGAAGCGAACTTGCGCACGATGCGCGGACGCTTTATGATTGTATCAGTATTTGTTGTAACATTGGTGTAGGCTTATGGGCCTGCCGGACAGGTGTGTATCACCACTGTAACTGTTAGTATAATATTATAATGAGATGTCGCCGAGGAAGGCGATGTGATGGGCAAGTTGCCAGCAGCAATACTTCTTTCAACTTGCTTTCATCTAATGAATGTGAAGTCCTATCTGGAGCATGTTATGGGTATGATGTATGAGGCGCATGGGGAAAGGACAGCTTTATCGATAAGCCACCCGCAAGCTCATGTGGGTCTCATTCTCCACACCCACGCGCCAACACCACGTTAACCATGTGAACCAGTCGGACGCGGCGTCCCGTCCATAATGTACCACCTCTTCAAATCCATATATCTACATGCCACCAGCAAGGAAGGTCCGTGACTCCGACCTTCACCCTGCCCTCCCTCCAAATCTACGTCCATCTCCCTCACACCCACTAACACCCACAACAGAATACTCCGTCCTCCTCCTCGGCCTCGACAACGCCGGCAAAACCACGCTCCTCGAGCAGATAAAAGCCGCCTACACGCCCTCGCACCCCAACCTCAAAACCGTGCCCACCGTCGGCCAAAACGTCGCAACCGTCGAACTCCCCAAACCCAACATCTACCTCAAGATATGGGACGTCGGCGGGCAACATAGCCTGCGCGGCCTGTGGCAAAGCTACTTCTCCTCGTGCCATGCCATCGTCTTCGTCATTGACAGCAGCGACGTGGGCAACGCCACTTTATCCGAGCTCTCATCCACGCCGTCGTCGGATTTAGATACGGGCCGATTGGACGAGTGTAGATTGGTGCTGGAGAGTGTGCTTGAGAATGAGGATACGAGCGGCGTGCCGATTTTGGTTCTGGCGAATAAGCAGGATCGCGAGGATTGCGTCGAGGTGGTGAGGATTAAAGAGGGGTTTGTGCGGAAGGTGTTTGAGGGGGAGAAGGGGGGGAATGTGAGGGATAGTAGGGTGTTGCCATGTAGTGCGTTGACGGGGACGGGGGTTAGGGAGGCGGTGGAGTGGTTATGTAGTCGGATGGAATTCAATCGAGAGAGTAGAGCGCCGGTTATGAGGTAGGGAGGGGAGAAGGATTAGGGGATGGGTTCTTGAGCGTAATTCAGCGAGCGGGTTGCCTGCACATCGTGCATGCAATTTACGAGGTTATGATGAAACATGCGTCACTTTCGATACCTGGTTATCGCCTCATTCTATATAGTCGAATTTGTACTGCTAATACAGCTTATGGAATCTGCCACATTACTAAGCCGCCTGAGTTCACCATCTCTCCTCCCTAAGACGGATTACTCAAAACAACAGGGACTCCCGGGAAGGGCTCCTCCACAGCTCCACCAATGGTCCCATTCACGCTCGTCCGTAGAGTTTGCTCCAGACTGACCACCGTCGCGCTCAAAGGCGTGTGCAGTGCAGAGCGCAGATTGTCGTACGTCTCGCCTCCATAGATCATCAGCTTGTTCGGGTACTTCTCGAAGATTTGGATTGCGCGCGAGTACACAGAACCGGCTGGTGTTCCATGCTCTTCCCACTTGTCTTCCGCACCGCCCCAGCGGTTGGTGTATACCTGTGGGCGGTCGGCATCTGAGACGATGATGGTACCGTTTGGTCCGCCGATGGGCGACCAGACGACATACGGCGAAGCATTGGGTACAGTGGAATTGTTGATGACGATCGGGCGCCCCTTTTCATTTCCAAATTCCGTAGGCTTGTCGGCCATAACATAGTACACAGGATAGTTAGAGCCGTAGGACGAAGAGTTTCCAACGGGTAGCTCGTGGACGAGAATCCACTTCTTGAGGGGTGGGATATAGGCGACGACGGTCATGCCGGGACGAGCCATGTATTGGTCGTAGGTGACATCATTGACGACAGGTCCCCAGGTCTTGAGATCTGTGGATGTCTGATGGGCGAGTTTTTGACCATGCTTGGGGTCGCGCTGATCGGAGTAGTAGGCAATGAGTTCGCCCTCGTATTGCCTGATATGTTCATTAGAACCTCGTTTCTTGATAACACATGGGATTGACTCACAAGAGATACGGCTCCCAGATGGGTGTTTCGCCGTTGGTGGTGTTGGCTTTTCCACCCTCAGCGATGTGGCTTACAAACTCCCAAGTCCTAGCCTTGTCTGTACTGGCATACAAGTCGATTCTCGTAGCATTGTTGAGCCAGCTATTGCCACTCGCCAGGATGGTGCCAGCTGGATAGCCGGCCATGGGTTTCGTGAGCTTCGCAAGAGCAGGCTGCGCACTCATGCCAGCACCATTGACTTGGTCGCGAAGGTCCGAGATGTACTCCCAGCTTGCACCGCCATCAGTACTCTCGAGGATTGGGAAGTAGCCAGGAGTGTGGCCTAAGAGCGAGCCGGTGGCGAGGATAGTGCCATCATCCAACTCGACGAAGCGAGGGTAGGTGATCCCCTCGACTCCGGTAGTCTGGTAAATGGTATTGTTGGTAAAGAAACCCCATGGCTTGGGCTCTGAAACGCAAGACTGTGCGAAGGCCTTCTGCGCCAAAAGAAGAGTGCTAGTCAAAAGAAGGGACAGCATTGTTGCGAGTTTGTCTGACAGGAGTAGCTGAATGGCTCAACGACTTGCCATTGGAGACCTGGACTATTGCTCAGTCTTTATAGTCAGTTGGATTGTGATAATCATAGTCCTATCCGTACCTACATGCTGACGCACGAGTCAGTGATCGACCAAAGCTTGCCAACGTAAGATACACGGTGGTCAATGCTTGGTGATGCGAAGCTCACATACCCGGCGGCTCATCTCCAGCAACGTTCGGCAAGCAGTAGTGACGTGGGTACCCAAATGTTAGCCACGGGCTTGAACCCAGAGATGGTCTTCATGCTGCCGGCCAAATCTGCGCGAGCTACTCACAGTACATATTCGAATGCATCAAGTAGCTCATTTCGCGGCCGCACACCTGCGCTGAAACATATTTGCGGCCAAATTCGTCGAAGGAGCAGCCAGCGTCATTTATCCATCGCATATTGTTAGGTTTGGAACTTTGCTGATTAGAGGCACGGGCCAGCTCGCTAAACTTTTACCGCCGGGAGTAGTTCCTGTACCACACTCTGCGCGCCACACATTAGCTCGGGGTACATAACAGAATGTGGGGTTAGAAGAACCCCGCTTGCACATCGAAAACTGGTTCGATATCCATTGCGGCGAAGGTGGTAGAATCGCACAAGAAGTTATACGAGCTTCTCGCAAGAGCAAGATCGGTTGCAGTCAGGCAGGCCAGCTATGATCGGTTAAAATGTTCTCGAGCACGTACATTGATTGTGATCGTTCTCGGACCCTTTGTATATTGCAACGCAGGGATAATCATCGCCCCGAGGAGATCGTGGTTAGCTCAAGCTGTCATCCTCCTTTTTCCTTGCTGTCCAGGATGCTGGTCTATAGTTGCTTTGCAGCATGCTTTTGGGGTTCGTCATGTACCCTGTCTCAAAGCTGCCAATTTCTTCCCTCTCGATCGTGAACCCAAAATGTTGTACAAGAGCAAGAACTTCTTCATTGCTAAGCTCAATTGAGCCAGGGTCCCCAATGCCGGCATCGTCAACTTGATTTCTAGTCCTTTTCTCTTTTCTCTCGTCATCATCATCCTTGTGCGGCGCATGGTGCCACAATAGTGGTCCCAAATTGACCCATAAGCCGCCAGGCTTGAGGCAATTTCGTACGGTTTCGATATAACGGATAATGTTTGGAGCAGTATCGATGAAGAAGACTGAAGTTACAGCATCAAAAGTGTTCGCGTACTCGGCCTGACTGTAAAGGATGCAGAAGTCGCCTGTGGCCATGCTCATGCGTTCATGAGCCGGTACATTGGACTGATTAGCACTTGCCAGCTCGGTGCTTGGATGTACGTCGGGAATCTGTATAGTACGGAGCTGGTCCGTGCGAGAGATGTGGTTTGAGCAACTCAATGCAAAGGGGGCAATTCTGAATTGGCCAACATTTTGCGTGTGGTTGAGTATGACGGAACTAGCCATCAGTTCGTGGTACGAGATCTCGTTACCTTCAACGCTGAACCCAGCACGACATATGTCAAAGACCAATCGGCCCAATCCAGCACCAGGTACAAGCACGTTCATGGAAGATCGATCAAGTTCGGGCTGATCTTCTTTGCGTAGACTGAATTCAGTCTGTAGGGCTGAGATGACGGGATCAAAGCACTTCGACCGCTCGACTTGCCCCTCTTCACTCCACTCTCGATAGAATTGGTTGATGCAACTCCGCGCTTTTTCCATGTCGTTTTTTGATGTCTTCACATTCATATGATCCATAACGATGGAGTAGATCTGGTACTCATCACAGACATACTTTTCGGGCACAATGGAGGCGACCCACTCACTATCAAGAGTGGGTGCTAAGAACGCTTGGAAGCCAGCCTTGAAGATAGCTTCGGCCAACTCTGCGTTGCCGTCGATCAGGTCATCAAGCTTGGAGAAGGTTTCTAGAATCGAAAATGGTGGTTTGGAGAGGAGCATCCAGTGTTCCTGCGGTAGCGAATAGAAAGCTTGTCGTCGAACATGAGTACCGTTGAAGTGAGCCAGCCGCCGGTAGGACCTGGTCAGGGTTTAGTGTTCGCTCTACTTTTCCTTAACGATCTTCGTAGATACCTACCGAAATGAATCCAGAACGGAGAGAAGGTGTCTTTGCTCGTCAGGATCTGCCATAGGATCAAAATCGCCTTCCCATTCTTTCTCGGTCATTTCGACTCCTTGCGTGTGATCATGAGCTTGCGCAAAGTGGTCGAGAATTTCGCTTTTCTTTCTTCCAAGTGGGCTCCCAGCCGAGACTTTCGAGCGATCTACACAGAAATGTTTGTGCGCAAGGATCTACGCAGATGCAGATCGACGTGTGATGTGTAAGAGGGAGGACGAGGGAGTTGAGCAACAATCGCAAGGTCCGACATTGCTCCGAATGGGCCTCCGGCGAGATTGCCCCGCGCCGCTTCCCCGTCCCCACGACATCACCAACAAAGACGCGATGGCAGCGACACTGAATAACGGTGACGCGTCACACGCGCCCATTGAGGTCTCCTTTCCGCTGCCAAAAGCTCCGCATACGAACATCCACCTCCAGCTTACCGACAATGGCCCTAACTTGCTGCTGTTTCTCACCTCAGCTTCCCCCGAATCACCGTCCGCGTCCCCTCTAGGGTCTTTTGTGTACGCTATGCCAAATGTCAGTCTAAGCCCCCCCTGTTGAATGCAAAACCCTTTGGAATGATATGCTTCGTTATTGGTGTTGCTAACAGGTGACTAGGCAGCATCACCAAGCAACACTCTGAGCACACCACTGTTCACACACGGAGCTACTCTCGATTTCACGACACGACTCTCGAAATTACTCGCTCGCAAAACAAACAAGCCAGCTTATGTAGGAAATTCCATAAGCTTCGTCAGCACTGGTATGGGTGGTACGGTCGAGGAAGAGATGGAAGGCTTTCGGAGAGTTGTCGAGGTCGTCATGGGATTGCTCGACAAGGAAAAGGATAACGGGACCGCCTCATAGTCTATTGGTCTGGGATACCTCTGCTCTAAGCAAGTACCACAGTCAGATGCGCAACCCCTCTAAGGCGTTGCGGGAATCCTGAGATTGACTAGCCGAAAGCCGGGAGTGTTTGATACAACTTTGTTGAAAAAGACGCCCCAAATTGAAGGAAGCTATGGCTCCGGCCCAGCTTCCGGTACATGTACATCATGGGGTGTAGCATTGTAACGCAGAAGGTCCCATGAAGATTGGTAAGCTTCTCACAACATGTACACACACTCTACTCGAGGGTTGACAAATTACCTGACTTTTGCACAGTGAAATTGGGGATGGGTGATACCGAACAGGGTTGCGTTACCACACCTGAAGCAAATCAACATCTCCCACCATCGATTCTCCCGTAGGTGCCTCTTGACGCCTTTTCTCGCGGTATGGATGTTGCTATATGTAGACGCAATATCCCGTGACTTCCGCTGCAATTTCTGTTAACCCGATTCAAACGTGCGCTAACTACATCATGGCTTAATCGTCATTCACCGCGTCAAGATTTATCTCAGTCGACAACCATCGCTCGTTGTTGTTCGCTTCATGTTAGATCCTTGTTTCAGCCCTGTCGTCAGTGTTCGGCAGAGAATGATCGGACCGCACGCTGGGACTAAGATGCCAAGTTCATATAGCATTGCGATACAGATTGTGCCAAGCTCAGCATCTTACAGCACTGTTGAACTTGCATGGCTTTTGGGCGAGGACTCTTGAGATCATGTGCTGCAACGTGCTGCGTCACCGTAAGAAAGTATTCGATATTAGGTTCCCTCTAAAAAATATCTACACTGATGCAGAACGACTCCCAAAATGCGATCAAGTTGATTGCATAAGCATGGCTAATCAGTCTCGAAATACACGTCAGTAATTGGCGGTAAAGGGTACGCGAGTCAGTCAATTATACGTGTCTGTGCCTCTGCCGACCGTCGCTAATGTTCTACAATCTATCACGTTCACCTTCCAGACCACCTCAATCTGTTTATGCACTGAAGAACGATACTTCTATTGTGTCTGCGTTCAGACACAGCCACCACAAAGCATTTGCATTCACCGCTGGGCGCCCATGAACATGCAATGTCACCGCTGGTATGCTTTCCTCAAGACTCACTTCCTTGCCACAGGGTTGCATTAGCTCATCGTCTGTGCACGCTCTGACCGATAGGCGTTAAGTAATACTGTAATCGGAAACCGGGGTGCTGGAATAGGTAATCTTCTGGAAAGAAGGCTGATTTCCCAAGAAGACCCCTGTTCCCATTGTCACTAAGCAAGCAAGCGAGCAGGCTGCCGTCGCTGACAAACCCCCCCGATTGCAGACATATCTGCTATTGATAATCTAATTCAGGGGCTTGTTCGATTCAACTGTGAGTATGACTCCATAGCAAGACCGTACGTCCTGTCACTCACGATCTGAAGCGGTCGGATGAGCTCGCGCGAGCTCAGCGCGGAAATTAAGCGAGAGCTGAGTCTATCTCTTGGGCGTGACTACACCTCGTGTTAGGCAGCTAATATTAGAGTTTTCGGATTTGCCATTAGATGGCGCATTTGTCACGGTCGTCGCGTATCTTAGTCACTTCGGTTTGAAATTGCTAGATCGATGAACTTCGACGGTGAGCCATGGAAGAGCCGCACTAGATCGAAATCCGGGCGCCAATACCAACCCCGGTCTACCTGAACGAGATGCAAGACCAACGTTGCGGTGAATTAGCGGCTTGCAGAAGTGCTATGGGATTTCAAACTCCCCGGTTATACGATGCTTTCTTAATATTTGGCATGCTTACACGAGTGAAAATCTAAAGTCGTCTTCACGAGTCACCGAGAACCGACCAGAACATCAATTGACAAGGTATATCATGGCTACTTTGGCGCAGTTCGATGGTATCGTACTTGTAGAATATATCACACCAGCTTTCAATACGATTCAGCCACCGACAGATAGTAGAGACCTTTCACTGACCGTAACTTCCACGAAACACCGCTGTCACCTCACATGCGGCTCAAAACAAGCATCTGACGACAGCACCTATCCGGAAGCCCGCTGCATGACCGTACCCGTCCGTCCGGATGTTTGCTGAAAACGTGGTCTTGAACGCCACAAGTCTAAAAAAGGACCCAGCTACCCGGTCCTCTTCGATCTCATCACGCCCACGCCCACGTACAGACGGACCCACGCGGTCTTATGCTGCTAGATACCGAATCAAATTCCTAGGGCGTTGGGATCTCTTCTCAGCAAGTGGCTGAACGCTTTGACCTCGCCGTCGTGCGACACCGTAACCTCCTCTGCCCACGGACCATTCCATCTTATGATCGATAATCGCAGACTCACAATATTAGAGTTGCAGACTGGCGGTCAGAGTATCAACGCGCCAGATATAAAGATCTCGCAGAGTCAGTCGACTAACTCAGCATCACACAGCACCAACACAAACAGGCAACAAGCACTTCCAAACCTCTGTATACATTTCCTCGTTTCAGGTACCAAAGGAACAACGCCGACTCCTCGTTGAAGTAAGCACCACCGCTTCTTTTGACTCTATATAGGAGTGTTCACTCCTCAACATATCCAACTCATTACTCACACATTTTCAGAACCTATTTGAGCCATCACCGCCTCCATCCCTCGCTCAAAATCTCCCGACATCACTCAACTTCTCAACCCACCATTCGACCACCAACGATGTCTTCCTCGTCCTCTACACCTAGCAGTACCTCTACTGCGGGATCTTCGTCTGGCTCCACTGGCTCCCACCTTCCCTATGCGCCGTTCCCCTACCCCTTGCCCTCCGGCGGCCGCGGCTCGGGTCAGCAGGGCAAATAGACAGCCACCAACATTTCAACAACAGTGCAGCTGCATTACCAGTATTGCTTAAGATTCGAATGGATAGAGGATCACATCAGCTTCCACGAATCACGACAAATTTCCTATCCGTACTTAGACTGGGTTCCTTCAACAGTTCGCAACGGCAAAAGCTTGTGACGCTTGGACTACCTATCAGCCTGCTTTCACATAGATGGTGTGCGTTGGATCGATTGTAGTGCTGGGTATACCCTTTTCATTTACTTTTTCTTCATCGTGCAAGATAGATCTCCTTTGGTTTTAGATTTCCCGACTTACTTAGAATGTGGCTTTGGGGGTTGTTTCATCATGTTCATTCATTAGTTTCACAGCCTGTTTCTTTGTATCCAAGATTTCGCATTCACACGGGCGGGTGTGGCATAGAAGGCATTCTTCCTGTATATATGCGTCTGACTAGTGTTTGCTTTTTCGGGCCGTGTACTTTTACTGTCCGACCAGCCTTCCTTTGTATATACAATCGGATATGAGTGATTGATTACGATTTCCATAGACTTGCGTTTTCGTATGCAGTTTCAAACAATACATCGAGCAAGCCTCTGTCCCCGCTACCAATGATCTCGAGTAGCGATCCTAATCATATGAACTAAGTAGTGATTCCAGTAATCAGGCGTTTCTGTCAAAGTGAAGTCCGTACTACTTAGACACGGACCAACAAGCCACCATGCTGTGGCGTTTGGGAATTGTCTATTATAAGCGAGAGCTGCCGTGACCTCGTATTGTAGATCGGCCACTCCGTGGCAGTCAGAGAAAGAGGAGCATGTTATGATTTGACGGATAGCGGCAGGCGTTCGTTGTGTCAAATTTGCAGCAGTCTGACAACACCGCACGTGCTCCAGGACACCTCAGTAGGATACGCATGCGATAGGCAAGAATCTGTAACGTCTTTCGGCACAAGCCAAATTCCCGCTGTAAGATTCCGATGTTTCGAAAGCGTGATGTTGAGGTCATCCTGTGGGAGCACGAACGGTCCACTCCGCTGCGCTAACATAAGCAGCGGCTTGGCACGTCGGCGCAGGCGGCGTGCCGTCATCGCCAACATCTTCCATGCTTCACTGCGTCCACGCGACATCAACACGCGCAGTTGCATCTAGCCTGTTCTAGCGCCTCCCGTGCCTTCTACCGTCCTTCGACACTTTCACTACCTACATCTTCATCACCTTGGTGTCGATACGCAACCGATAACTCCTGGACTTCCGACGCTCCCTAACTTCCGACCCTCATCCACGCCGTATTCGTCTCACTCCTAGGCCTCCACCCATCCATCTCCGCTATCCGCGTTTCCCGTCACTTCCACCGCCATGGCACCCTCAAGGCCTCGCGCATCACTGCTGCCTTTCCTTGCCGTAGCTTCGCTTCTTCCATCCACAGCATGGGCATTCGACTGCAAGGATGTCGCGGCGTCGGGTGTGCACTTCAACCTTGGCAAGCTCGGCGGGCCGCATGTCGTACACTGGAAGGACGAAGACCTGGCACACGAGATGCTGTACAAGTACAACTTCACTGTTGACATTTGCGACAAGTTGAAGTGGCACAAGGGTGGAAGCTTGGCAACGGAGTGTCATCACGGCTCAAGAGGTATGTGTCACTGGCGGTCTTTGAGAACTATAAGCACACAGCCACGTCTTAGATCGCATTCTTTCAGTCGGGAATCAGCTAACACCGATCTACAGTGTGCGCCATTCGAGAAGATGTAAACCTTGCCATCGAAAGAAACTCGTCCATAACGCCCATCGACATCGCTGGAACATACAAAACACAGAACGGCAAAGACATCGATGCGAAATTCGAACTCCTTCGAGAATCCAAGTCCAACTCTGACGCCGGGCGGGAAGGTCTGCGGGCTGTCCTCAACGGCGGGCGCTTTCCATTCGACGACAAGAAGAGCGGTATCGATCAGAGAGCCATCATCGAGTTTGTGTGCGACAAAGAGCGAACAGGACTCGAAGGCAGCGAGGGAGACAACGGCGACAAGGAAGATGACAAGGATGACGACAAGGAGAAAGATGGCGACAAGAAGGAAGAGAAGCTGAGGCGCCGAGCCGACGACTCAAAAGGCAAATGCGAGGACAGCGATGCTAGCTTGCGATTCTGCGGATACGAGAACGAGACAGAGAAGGACAAGAAGATCCAGACACTGAGACTTGAGTGGCGGACACAGTATGCCTGCGAGGACGCCCCGCCGGTTGACGGAGGAAGCCACTGGGGTTTCTTCGGGTGGTTCTTCATCATGTAAGTCACGAACTACACTTCTCCCATACGACCAGGATGAATGCTAACACCAGCACAGCCTCTTCCTCGCCATTGCCGCCTACCTCATCTTCGGCTCCTGGCTCAACTACAACCGCTACGGTGCTCGGGGCTGGGATTTATTGCCCCATGGGGACCAAATTCGCGATATCCCGTACATTGCAAAGGATTTTGCGCGCAAGGTTGTGGGTACCGTGCAAGGCGGTGGCAGTCGAGGTGGATACGCGGCTGTGTAAGCATATAAACAAGAACTTCGGTGTTGGTCCAAAGCATTTTCAATGGCGTTTTTGCTAGAGTCTTTTCGTTTTGGAGCATTTGGCCTTCTTGTTTCACTACCTAGATCTATGCTCCAGTAGACGAGGCATGGCGAGTTACATTACTTTTTTTTTCTGTTGGTTGAACAGTAGCGCCAAAACAAAAACTTCATGGATGCATGTTTTTTTGACTTTCGTGCTCCAGCGGGCATATATATCCCCCTTCCCCCCACTTCCCTCCGCTCTATTCGTCTGCGCCCTTCACTTTACTTCCGTAGCTAAAAAGCTATCCGTGCAAAAGTCATGGAGGAGAGTGGCACCAAAAGAAGCTAGGAGAGTGTCCATGTGAGCCGTTGAGAACAGAGTTGATCGTAACAAGTACATGTTTCTGTCTTCTGCAGAGATCTGTAAGTTCTCGAAATCCGTGTTAACTGCGTTCTATGAGGAAAGACATAGGAAAGACCTCGCAAGAGGGAAGTCATCGAAAACCTGACCAGCTACACTCATGTCTTTTCCACTGTTTATTGTTTGATATAAGTACGATTACGAATTTGAGCTGTATGTATAAATTGATCGATGGCCTTTCCTTCTGCTAATCATTACCCGGCCTCTGTTGTGTTCAAAACTTCGATTCCAGAGCTTTGATAGAGCAGTATGAATCAAAGCTGATCACGGCAGCTTCTATGTCCTGCTCTTGGGTTGTAGAAACGGTCAGAGGAAAAAGACATGGGAATGACAGGCTCTATTTGTGCTCCATTGTATGTGACCAGCGGATCTAGCAAGGATTGCACTTCCTGGCTCAGAGCCAGAAGTTAGTAAACGTTAGGCGGCCTGGACATGATGCGCTAGGCAGGAGGCAGGAGGTAGCCTTGCGCTAACCGCATTCGACGATAGTTGGTGACGGTAGCCTACGTGCCTACTTAACGCCAACGCTTCAAAACCTCACCTACGACCTGTTCCCCAAATAAGATCAGGCGAGTACATCTGATCAGCTCAGACACGATCTCCCTCTGTGAGTTGAGTGGCATTGCTGCATCAATAACTTACACGAATGCAGAATGATGGCGAGCGTGCAGAACGAGATGACATTCCAGTATGTCGGTCAAGATGTGCGTGAAAAGATATTGCAGCTGCGGAAAGAAGCAAAATCGTAAGCAACTCTGAGAAACGAGTCGGTGCGTTCATTGTACTGACGGATTCAGTCCACTACAGCATGTGCTTCATGTTAAAGAAGAGTCAGTACCTTTTAAAGTCGGATCATCGATAGTGCTAATCATGGTAGACTCTCTCAGGCAGAGGCCCAGTTGGGCGCCACAAGAAGCGAGCTATTGGGCTTGAACGACGGTACAGCGGTGCTTTACGAAGGCCAACCCGATTGGGTGTTTATTGACAAAAGACGGGATGACCTGATGATCGCCTTTCCTCAAGAGCAAATCGAGGTCAATCGTCTCTTGGGACAACTTCGAAACCGTGAATTGTATGCACAGTCCTTGAGTATTGTCTAATATCGCTTACTTCTCAAAGACCATTACACGAACTAGCGGAAAGATCCGCGGCCTTACTGTGTCGTCCGTTTGTGGAGGCTATACACGAGACTTTGCCTGCAGAATTGCGCGATCAAGTTTACGACCATCTCTGGAATGAGGACGCGATCGATCTCGTTGACGGGCAGCTTGAACTACCCTTCAACAACGTTCGAGACGAACGTCTCTCCCACGACTGGGTTCTTCAAGCACCTTTCTTCGCTGACGCGAGCATTGTCGGAGAATCTTTTGCACGAGAAGCGGCAACATACTTCTTCCGCATGTTGACAGACAACGAAGTCGACTACCATATACTACAGGCTTACCTGCGCATTAATTCGTTTGGCAACATAAGCCTACACCCTGGAGAGATCATACGTCGTCTCAGGATCGACGTCTCTTATCAGTCTGACCCTTATAGCTTTGCATACGCGGACCTGAAGCGCAACCTAGAGAGCCTCTTGGATCTATCAGTACGGAACGACTTGACCGTCGAAGTCTTCCTCGATCGAGAACTACAGTTTAGCCGCAACTTCTTCCACATCATGGACATGATCATGCCCATTTACCAGATCCTCGTGGAGAAAGGCGTGATGATCAAGGTATTGGGCCATCGCTTCTTTACTCCGAAGTGGCGGCAGGACGTAGAGAATACAAATGAAGCCGAACAAAAGCGATACATCACTACAGCGGAGATGCTCAACTACTACTTCGATGGCACCACAGAAGAGTGGTTCACGATGAAAGATACTGAGATTGCTTCGATCAAGAACCCGAGGCGCAGGCAGAGATGCCACGAGGTTCGTATGTCTCCACAAAGCGCAAAAAGATGCTGAATCAACATGATAGGTCCTGGAGGTCATGCGGCACAATTTCAGAGACGCTGGTGTTCTCGTATGGGATGGAGCATCGCCACGCGTAACTTGGCCAGATGAACCTCTGCCCACATACACTAGACCGGCAGGTCTTTTCGAACGATAAAATGTATTCATGGTATATCGACAGCCACAGCAAAGTGCGCCATGCTGAGCGCGCTATATGAGCGCAGACACATGCACGTGTGTCCGTTCCCGCTAAACTGCCCGAGCCACACTACTTGCAATATAAATCCATCCTGCAATAGTAGCATTATCGTTATCGTATGTATTATACCTTCGGTCCAAAACAAAATCTAACTTGGTCTGATCATGTGTTTCACAAGGCAGAGCGATGTACATCATGTTTGAGTCCACGTTGTTGTTCGCTCCATATAAGAATGTCCACTATGAGCTTCTTCTTCTTCCACTCAGTCACAATATTCCAGAAATTGCAGTATGTCCAAGAACTCGACGTGTCTTCCGCATAGGAGTCTTGTTCTGTTTCTGAAGTGCCAAAGCCAGGTGATCACTTACAAAAACACGAAAAGTTGTCAAAAGACTTTTTCTGTATTTGTGTTCTCAAAACCCCTGTGAAAATACTACCAATGTCTTTTCTGCTCTCGCGAAAACGAAAAAGAAAGCATTGCACGGCTTCTCCGCAGCAAAATTGAAAGTAGAGATGGAGAGATGATATGTATGAGCTTTGGTACCATACCGTCACACTCTAAAATCTCTACTCCAAAAAAACAATGTCTTTGCCTGGTTCCCAGTTTTTTGAACTGTGAAAGGTCGCAGGCTATGTTGCACTGACAAAAATGAAATTTCATATTATCAAAATAGCACGTTTGCAGGCTATGACTTCGCGCACCGAGGGCGAGTATGTAAACTCAAATCACCTCCTCAAACTCTAAGACATCTTGCTCACTTGCTCGTGCATTCGAAACCAAAATGAAGGATGGACTTTCTGCGTATCTGCTGGCTATTCTATCGCTTCTTAAACTCAAAGAGACATAAAACAAAATCCATAAGCGCTTCGCTCTTTTCTTCCATACCCTACAGAATGGTAGCTGATGTCCTGCTTTTTCCAAACCAGATTTAGCGAGGATCATTTGGATGGCATTACTCGCACAATACGGTATTCAGCATCATGATGTTTTCTCTGCTCCCGCAGACATGTATAACAGTCATAGATAAGCATTATAACTTCTGTGGCACCTCTACAACTAGAGAGATAAGAACTAAAAGAAGTATTCATGCCGTCTACTGCCAGCGTCTACCTCACACTCCCCAATCGCGGTGATTAGCATTCACCTTCACTTCACTTTCATTTCCCATAAAAAGACAAAACAATAGAAGAATTAGTTTGTAAAAGACTGTCATCAGACTCGAACTTTTGACCTTCCAAAGCACAGGCATTAACATAGGCAAAAATAATAGAATTTACCGAGCGCGTTCCGTAACCTGCATGGCCGGATCGTCCACTACACGATAGCGGAGACATGCGGAACACACAGGCACTACTTACTAACACCGTTCTGTTTCTATTGGGAATTCTTAAATTTGAATAAAATATATAGGACTAAACCTGGTGCTGAGAATGGACAATGGGAAGTGCATCTTGCTCTCTCCGTATGACGACATTGCCGCACGCGAGATAAGATTCCATGGTTTGACTTACTGGGTAGCTAGTATATAAACCTGCTCCTTGTAGATTCCATCCACTGCAATACTCATGTTTCCTTGTGCAGCTGACCAAAACGAGAACATGTGTAGAGCCAGAAGATCTTGTACCCTCTCCATAAGCCTTTCGCGACCTCAAAAAGATAACGCTAAGGATCTAATGTGCTTTTTTTCGAAAACTGTTTTTGCACTAATATATGCGTCTTTTTACGTGCAAAGCAAAAGAGAACAGGGCAGTTCCCCATAAGCTTTGGAAACCACAATTGTTCAAATTCAATACATAAGCGGGAAGGTTGAGGCTTGAATGGAGTCTCGCAAATACCTACATCCGCGCATATGCTGTCCGTGTGGTGATGCGGCGTGAGTTTAAAATCCTCTTCAGAACAAAAGTATGCTAGAACTAGCAATATTCTTGGGGCTAGGATTTTCAACGAATTGTTGGTGATGATCATCATCGACTGTAAGCAATGGTGAGGTTATTGAAGTGGTGATTTTACATTTTTCTTCATACTGCGTATGGTATGAGATCATATGCCACGACGCAATCATTCCTGTTCTCCTGCCTCCCCTCAATTATTTCTCTGAGACGACTTCATTTTCCGCACCTTGGGCGTCCCTTGACCCTGTTTCTGTTTCTTCCCGCCCCCGCCTCCCTCGTCTCCACTAGTCTTCTTTCCATTGCTATTGATCTTGCCATCCTCAGCGCCAATAGCTTCGACCTCCTCCTCTTTGACCAGCAATTCGCTCAATGCCTCGTTGAACTTCTCTAACTGAACGATATCGCCAATCTTGACGCGCATGTAGTCGAATGCAATGGCAACCTTCATTTCGGGATTGCGGACCTTGATGACGCGTCCGAGTTCGGGAACCGTGGAAGAGGCGTGGCGTTCAAGTGTGGCGACCTTGGGTGCGGTTGTGGAGGAGAGTTGCGTTGTTGAGTGGATGTCCATATTATCGGTATTCTCAAGCGTGGGGTCGGCTTCTATGTCATTCTCGTTGTCAGCCTCTTCCGCGGTGTTCTCAGGATCGAGAAGCGGACCTTCTTGCTCGCCTTCTGTCACCGTCTCCAATACGGGTATCTTCTGGTAGCGTTGGCTGAAATGCGTAAGGACGACAGCTTTAGCGTTCATTTGCGAGCCAATGTCTAGTGCTTCAGAGGTAGTGGAATGCTTCTTAGCTCTGGCATCGCCGAGGAGTTCGTCATCGAAGGTGGCTTCATGAATCAGGACTGTTGTATCACGGCCGACCCTAGCAAAATGCCTACATGGCCTGCAATCTCCCGAGTAGCTAACCTTGAGTGGCTTGAGGTTATGAGGATCTTCAGGAGAGCGTGGAAACGTGATGCAAACTGCCATCGCGCCATGGCAATGGACGACCTTCGCAGTCTGGATATCTTCAAACCCAAAAAGTTGCGGATACTGATTTCGCTTTATGGTCGTGTCGTAGTTCTGCTCTGCGTTGAAAGAGTTGAGAATGTTGAGTAAGGAACCGCGCCCGGTCTCGTTAGGTGACACCTCGAGCGGTAGAATTCTGCTGTAGCCAAAATCCTCCACTGATGAGTACTCATAAAGCCACTGCAACATGCCAGTATGTGATATGACCGATAGACCATACTGGCTTGAGTTGTTGAGTACTGTTGCGGCGTCAAGCTTCTCTTTATTTGGGACACCACCGTGAACCAAATGATACCATGCACGAATCACACCAGTTGTACCCAGGTGATGATCAGCATGCAGATGACTGATCCAGATGAGGCGCAGGTTCTTGATGATGTCCCGCAGTTCTTCCGGTGGAAAGACCCTCGACAGCTGACCCAGCGTGTTCTCGCCGCAATCCAAGAGGTAGTTACCAACACCTGGCACCCGTACGAGGGTGGCAGACACATTTCGGTATTTAGATGGCAAGGCAGAGCCCGTCCCCAAGGTGATGACTTCAGTGTCTGGGCGCGCAAGTAGCTGCTTCCACGCGTCTTGGTTGATTTGATCATCCTTGACTGCCTGTTGCGCTTCTGCCGCCAATCTCAATACTTCGGCATCTGTTTCGTGCTTAACTACGTTACTGTTGAACATTTGTGTTTTTGTCTCTTCCTTGGTTGCAAATTTTGGCATGAGCGTAAAGCTCAAGCCTCTATCTGCGCGAATGGACTCCTTCGGCATTGGGGAAATATGTCGCTGAGAATTCGAGAAAAGGCCTTCTTGCGGTACAGTGAAATTGTCGTGTATGGGGACAGAATATCGGGCTGGATCCACCTGACCTAGTCGAGTTGCTTGACACGCCACCGAGTCATGAGCTATGCGATTGGGTGACACATCTGGAGACGATATAATGTGTTGCACGTCGCTGAGCTTATCCATGAATTCGCTGAGAATAGGATGACCTGAGATATCTGGTCCTAGAACCCATATGATAGCGCCTATGCCTGCCATGACTTGCGAATTGTTCAGCTCTTCACGCTGCACAACCGCCTCGAGGTACTCCAATGATGGCACTTCAAGTATCGCTATTCCTTGACCTGGCCTATCCGCGCCGAGGACTTGAGATGGTTCTATCCAGTCTCCCTTCTCGTTTTGTACAGATTTGCCGGAAGTCAATTTTCCAAAGTCAGGTCCAGGCTTCACGCCCAAGGCTTTCGCCCGTGCGACGTCAAAAGTACCCCGAGATGGAAAGGTGCGCACAATATATGAGAGACATTCCGGCAGAGGTCGTGTAGGCGGTATTGCCATGATAGTAGCTCCGGGCCAGGGTGTCCGTGTCCAGACAGTGATATCGGGCAATGGCTCCGAACCCCCCGGCCTGGGCCCTTGATAAGGCTCGTAGCCATGGGTATCTGGATTCCGAACGAAGATTGCAGCGGGCATTTGAACTTCCGCAATGTGCCGCTCTACCAGAGTGTCGAAGCTCCAATTTGAATCGAACATGAACTTGAGCGTAGCAGAACGTATGCGGTCATATCGCGCGTCCCTATCCTCTTTAGACTCATTGGGCGGGGCCTTGTGGTCTTCAAATGTGTTCAGTCGCGCATCAAAGTCCTGACGAAGAGCCTCCAGCTCGGCTTCGGCTTCTGGGTCTTGCTGCTGGCGTACTGGTGATACGGGTAGAGCCCACACCTGGATGTTCGCATCCTGCCAAGTTGGTGGTATGCCGCCATTCTCGTCCCTGGCAACGGGTCTGTCTGCGTATTCAGTTACATGGATGGGCAAGCCTTTTCGAAAAATAAATCGTCGACAAGTGCCCATTGTGTGTTTCAAATTGGGCGGCCCGTATATGTTGAAGCTGTGTTTCGCCGGCTCGGAAGCTGTGCGACCCTTGTCTCTTGCCTGCTGTACCATCAACATGGCTTGCTCATAAGAGCTCGAGCTCGCGTCAGCCAATGTGAGCATCATGCCCATGAATCCGCCTGTGTTCTTCCATTCTGCCTTTCCTGTCAGGAAAAAGTCCTGGGCCTTCAACAGTCGCGCGCCCTGCTGAACCAGCGCACGCTGGGTGCCCTCTGCCTGACTGCCGAAGACGTAGTGTTTTGTAGCTGTTCGTAACACCAGTGTCGTGCCTGGAGTGTCCGACGTCGGCGTCGTGAGGATCTCGATGCTCGAGGACATGTTGGTGCGATCGTCTCGTACGATTTTCTCCACAACTTCAATCCTAGGCCCTTGCTCCGCTTCGGTGCGATTATGAAGAGGTTCGAGGAGTGGAACCCAATCGTGTGTCGGCCGATTCGCGGAGTGGAAGACAAAGGGTCCAACTTCGACCGCTGCTTGAGCGCTTCGTTTGCGATCCTTGTGGGATTTGCGCGCGCCAGAGTTTAGTTCAAATGTAAATTTCGGACGTTCATGCGCTTGTGTGGGAGCTTCCTTAGCATTGCTTGTGCTCTGGGACGAATCGGGGTTGCTGCGACTTCTGACGGGTGGAGGCTTCCACGAAGTAGTCGCGAAATTACGGCAAATGAGAAAGCGGGTTTTCAAGGCATATCTATAAGGTGAGTGGAGAGTAAAGGCGGCCTTTGGTGAGTGCACTGCCAGTCGTAAGTGCATTCGAAGAAGGCACAATCAGTCGCAACGGTGAACTGAGGCGATCAATGCAAATACTAATGCACCGTTTGAGCAGAAGCGATCAAGGCAAGAAGCGATGGTCTACAGTCGCAAACATCGAACGCGCTTTGTGGGTCAAGCCCGCCCATCATGGCTGGCGTCACTTTTTTTGAGATGCGTCACGATGTCGGCGAAATGATGATCCGACATGAGTCAGCAATTGCGACATTCTTCACCCTGAGTTCGGTTCCCTACTCTTCGTAACTTCCATAGCCAAGACGACAGACAAGTCTTTTTCTTCCTCACATTGCTCTTTTTCCCCATGTCCTATCAATGTTTCTTTCTCAGAGCTCCTCCGTCCACCGTAATGTCTTGGCCTTGATTTCCGATTAGCTTGATGTACGCAAGTTGAAAGCAAGGGGGCATACCTGTAATGAAGCCTGCATCGATGAGATATAGAGCCGCATCAGCAATGTCCTTGGGCCTTCCCGCTCGATTTGTCGGATGGTCGTCGACGTCCTTCTCGCTGACCTGGCCTGCCCAGTCTGTGCCCTTCTCATCACCTGCAGTCGTTAGCCACGCGAACATAGGCCTCGCGTGTTGACCTCTTACCCTCCTTGCTCTCGTGAGCGACCTTGATCCTACCAGGCGCAATCAAGTTGACCCGGATGCCTAGTGGTCCCAAGCTGATGGCCATGGAGTGCATCAGGCCGAGCTGACCAGCCTTACTCGATGCATATCCCTCCTGGTTGGGATCTGACTGATGCGCACGGAACGACCCAATGTGTATGATACATGGACCTGAGCCGTAAATTTTCTGGGCGCCTGACGTGGCGTCTGCTTGCCTCGATTTCATGAACGGGATGCATGCTTGGCTCATGGCGAAGGGACCAGTGAGGTTGGTGTCAATGTAGGCTTGCCACTCCTCGAACGTGCTTTCATCCTCCATCGTCTTGCCATCTTTCCACTGCGGCGACGCAATACCTCCATTGTTGATCAGGACGTCCACGTTGTTGTCGAAGAACTTGGCCGCGTCCTTAACTTTGGCTCGAATATCCTTCACGTCGCGTAAGTCGCAGGTTGCTGAATCTAGCTTCTTCTCGTCGTAGTACTTCTTTAAATGGACTTTGGTGGTATGCTGCAGCTCCTCGTCATCAATGTCGAAGATGTACACCTTGTGGCCAGCCTCCAGAAACATGCGACTGAGCGCTCTTCCAATGCCACGGGCTCCACCAGAGACGATGATGTTCCTAGCGGCGGTCTCTACGTTAATTGGAGCCATTTTCGGTGAATTGATTTAGCGGACTGAGCTTGGGGAGGATTGTTGGAGCTGGCAGGTGTACACCTTATCATGCTGAGGCGACGTTGCTCTGACGTCACATCAATAATTCACTGTCACGCAAAGTGTTGAGGTGAGCCTCTTTCGACATCAGTTGCATATGAAGTAAAGCGAGCTCGCACCTAAGCTCATCCTTCGCGGCACACAACCCTCTTCTTTGGCAGTGCAGATCCGCCGCTGGCCATCGCTACGCCAAGAGTCACGTCCAATCAAGACATGTCAACACGTGAAATTGCCTGGCGACAGCAGGACCGCGTAATGTCCGATAGTAGGCATAATTTTGCTTGGTGCACCCGTCGCCAGCAACGATGGAATAGTTCAGGAGTGCGCCTAATTCAGCTTAATGAGTCCTGGCAATCACAATTCATCCGGACCAAGGTGTGGATCCCAGCATGAAGTTGAGAGTTCTTCAACAGTTGCCATCATGGGTTCCAAGAGCCGGAACGCGCGAATGCATTGGAGTTAGTCCGTTAAAACTCAATGTGCTGAGTAACGGTAGTTCGAGATCGTGGGTGCACCTCCTCTCTCCAAATGCTTTGGGAACCGCGAAAGAGGCAGTAAATCAGGCAGGAGACCTGCTGGCTACCAAATCAGTCAAGGGCTCCAACGCTTTGTAACTGTACACACAACATCCCATCACCAATGTCTTTACTGATCGCTATGCCCAGATATCTTCACTGACCGTCGTGAGCAAAAAGCATCGATTAAGGCATCAAGGCCCACGAAGAGCAAAACGAGAGAAACTGCATAAACGGTCAAGGCCCGTTCCAAAGGAGGAGCTGAAGGAGCAGAGAGAGCCAGACCGCCTGAAGGTTATCATAGTTAGTGTTGCAGGCTGTTGCTGGGCTCAGATTCGGCGACTCTGGGAGAGCTAACCCTCCGCACCACATTCACTCCGGCGATCAAGTACCACTGCTGCATGACTGAGGCTTGTATTACGAACCACGTCATTTTGCAACAGCAAAAGCTCCAACTCTTTCGTTTCCAACATGAATCGACGCAGTCGGAATCCCTCTGATTCCTCGATCCCCAGCATCATAGTCACATCACCAACACCGGCACCGCGAGATGACATGGTCAACACCCAGAGCTCAGCACGAAGCTCTACGTACGCATCGTCACGGTCGGGTCCTAGTTCAGATACGAGAGTTGCTGCATCTAGCTTACGAATCCCATCAAATTCGAACACCTCAGGCGTTACCCCTCGTTCAGCACAAAGCTCATCAAGAAGCTCCAAAACCTATGTATCTGAAAATTTACGGCCTGATGTGAAAACCTCTACCGTTATACGCCGTACAGCGCCTCCGACAATTCCTTTCACAGCCTACCACCCTTCGCCAATGCCTGTTGCGGACATGCTCAGAGGCGAAATTCGCAACGTTATCGAGGCGGACATTGTGAGCTATATAATCACCGCTGGCATACTCACATACATTGTATGCGCCATCATCGTTATGCACAATTTGGAAGACAGTGGTAGAGACATAGGTTTGGCGCTTGGCCTTGGTACACCTGCAAGTCCAATGTATCTACGACATGTATCCCAACCTAATTGAAGAAGGTAGATCACAGTAATTTTGTACATTATGGGCGCCGTCCACTGGACCGAGCTCTTCAGCATCGACCTACCCGACACCATGACCAAGAAGATATGTACAGCCCTATTGGTGCTCTAGGGAAGTGCAGCTGCGGCTTTGGTGTGGTATATTACGTCCGATGGTCTACATGCGCAACGGTGGATTGGGCTTGGTTTCGCACGTCTTCCCTCCCACTCCAAGGCAGAAAGGTGCTAACAGGCCAAGTCTGGTAGTGTCGTGTTATCCTTCGTCCTGTTCATACTGTCGTTTGTCGTTCCGTGGAGTTCTTCCTCAGAAGAGCGACAAGTCAGACGTGCCCGACGCTGGATCATTCTAGGAGCTTGAAGGTGAATCAAAGGGGTGAAGACTGGGATGGGCCAGTAGGTAGTACAACACCATCGGAATGCACGTGGAGCAAGGGTCTGCCAAAGTCAATAAATCAACCCCGTGAAGCAATGGCAAAACCACATCTTTGTCTACTCAGTTCATCCAAGATACCACACTGTGACGATGCTCCTTTCAGTTCTCCCCATACTGTCACTCGCTACAACCATCATCGCCGCCGCAGCTCCTGCGCTCTCGAATCCGAACACGAGCCTCTACGTCTGCACCGACTCATCCTGGCGCGGTACTTGCGCGAACATGCAAATTACTGTCTCAGACTGCCGTACGCCTAGCCCTCCGATGGATGCACCATTTCGTACCTGACTTTAGCTAGATAACTTCACCAAGCCCTACGCGAAGACGATTAGCTCCACAGGCCCGGACTGGGGCACGTTTTGTACGGTTTACACGTAAGTCGTCGAAGTGCTTGATGGGAGAGAAGAGCAGCTGACGGGAAACTAGGAGCTTGAATTGTCGCGGGAAAGCGCTACCGTTTACGAGCCCGGGGATCAAGCAGTTGGGTCGATATGGGTTCAACGATAACATTCAGAGTGTGCGGTGTGATTTCATCGCGGCGATGAAGGATCATCCTTAGCTCAGTGCTGGAGGCCGGGGACAGTGTAGGCTGCGACGAAGTAAGTAATGCGAAATGAAGGTGTTGACAAGTGACGCAAGGCATGATTATACAGTAGCGAGGAAATAGCATTGATCATCTTTTATCAAATCGATTCAAAACAAGTAATACCGATGACCACCAGGCGCCGGAAAACGCCAAATGTCCCCATGGTTCGAAAGTACAGGTATATGATACGCGTTCCCATGCATCGTGAAATTTCCAATTCAACAAAACGCGTCTATTTCGCACGCTCGTATACACCAACGACCATGGCGTGGTCACGCTCGAAGGGCTCAAGCGTCAGCTGCTCCTTGGGCTTGATGCCCATTTCCCTTAGCTTGGTGACTTCTTGTGCGAAGACGGCTTCGGGGGCAGCGGTCGAGTCGATACAGTTGGCCTTGATGGAGATGACAATACCACCGCCAACCTTGAGGAAGAGACCGGCTGTGATGTGTTAGTGAAGGACGGGAACTTGGGTGTGTCTGTAACGTACCATTCAGACCGACAATACGGGCCTGATCGGGTTGCGCAACATCGGCAAAGATGCAGTCAACCATGCCGACAAGCATGCGGTACTTGAGAGGGTGACGCGCATCCTCGACGATGGGGATGACGTTTGTGCGGTGGGTGGCCATGTTGATCAGATCACGTCCGGAGCGGTGCGAGAACTCAACGGCAAAGACGGTTCCCTCAGGTCCGACGATATCAGCAACGTGGGAAACACTGGTACCGGAGGCGGCACCAAGGTACAGGACCTTGCTGCCAGGGCCCATGTAGATGTTGTCGACACCACCGAGGATACCGGCTGCCAGCTTACTTCGGAAGGGGTTCCAGACGCGGTATTCGATGCTGCTGGGTGTGGAGTCGTCGCCATCTGCTGCGTTGGCAGAGGCACCGACGCTGATGCGCTTCTCGCCGTAGACGCTCTCGCCGGGGGTCAAGTTCTTGGTGACGAGGAGATCCTCCTTTCCGCGGGCGACGAAGACACCGGCGTGGCGATGGGGCTCAACGATGACCTTGCTGTTGGCTCATTAGACTTGAAATGCGGTGTGAGGAGTTGCAAGACATACGCTCCACCGCGAGCACCTCCACGTCCGCCACGAGCTCCACCGCGGGGAGCACCACGTCCACCGCGGGGCGCACCACGACCTCCTCCTCGTCCGCCGCGGTCGCCGAAGCCACCGCGACCACCGCCGCGTCCTCCACGGTCGCCGCCGAAGCCACCACGTCCGCCACGGGGAGTAAATCCACCGCGACCGCCACGGTCACCACCGCCACGTCCTCCACGGTCGCCGAAGCCACCACGTCCTCCTCTGGTGAATGTTAGTTTTCTGTTCAGTGGTCTCGCGCGACTCGCGCCTGGGATCTTGCGGAACAGCTTTGCGAGGTAGGAGCCCTTCCATCCGAAGTTTAAAAAAGCTCCTTCTAGACGCATTCGCATCTATTCGCAGGTCCTAGATCGCGCAGACGATTATATTGGAGCTCATACCTAGGTGTGAAAGCCATTGCTTAGAGTTTTGTGTATTGTAGAAGGTAGAGGAGCTTGCGAAATGTACTGCATAGGGTATTAGCTTATCTGATCGAACGCTTTCCAGAAAAATCGCTAGCGTACTTCGCAATGTCAATGAGAATGCGCAAGCTGTTTGCGCGTCGTTTTGCAGGCGGGAAGAGTTGTTCCTGGTGGTGTCGTCTGCGGGCGATGGGTGCTGCAGCTCAAGTTCGAAGTTCGAGCTCAGAAAAAATCCAGACGCTAAGGCGCATCCACCCCGTTAGCGTGCCTGACCCCGGCCCGAGCGTTTTGCCGAGTAGCCCACACGAATTTGGTCTTTTCTCAACTTCATTCTCTCCACTACTAACGACAGGACATCACCACCCTGAAATCGACAAAATGGTACGTCCAACATGGTCGCCATTGATGCAACCGTTCATTTGAGAACGAGGCACTAATTCAGTGCAGGTTCGCTACGGAGCAACCAGCATCGACGGCGCAAAGTCTGCTCGCGCGCGCGGCAGCTACCTCCGCGTATCCTTCAAGAACACCCGCGAGACCGCCCAGGCCATCAACGGCTGGAAGCTCGAGCGTGCCCTCACCTACCTCGGAAATGTCTTGGAGCACAAGGAGGCCATTCCCATGAGGCGGTACGCTGGCGGAACTGGACGCACTGCACAGGGTAAGCTGCAATCTTGGAGAACGTGGACGCATAGCGAGAGGAGGCGCAATTGGCACTTGAAATAGCTTCTGCACGCGCGATTATGCAAGAACAGGCTGACTCTCCCCAGGTAAGGCTCTCGGTGTCTCCCGTGCCCGCTGGCCCGTCAAGTCCGCCGAGATCCTTCTCGGTCTCCTCAAGAACGCTGAGGCCAACGCCGACACCAAGGGTCTCGACACCAGCAACCTGATCGTCAAGCACATCCAGGTCAACCAGGCCCCCAAGCAGCGCAGGCGCACATACCGTGCCCACGGTCGTGTATGTACCAAGCACTTCGCCCACCAACTCTTTTCTAACAATTCCAGATCAACCCTTACATGTCCAACCCCTCTCACATTGAGCTCATCCTCACCGAGGGTGCCGAGGTTGTCAAGAAGGGTCCCGAGAACATCGAGCGCCGTTTGAACTCGAGGCAGCGTGGCAAGGAGGTCCGCAAGGCCATCACCGCTGCTTAGATGCAGAATGAGGAAGAAGGATATTTCACCAAATGAAAAAGGTTCGGAACAGGCACGGTCAGGAGTCAATGAGCGATGAATCTTTGGGTCTTTCACACTCGTCATGTAATCATGACATGGGACTTCGGTGTCTGGTCGATGAAGAAACAAGGCCAAAGCCTGATACCCAATTCACTCAAACACTCCCATTGATTTCACACGTGATGTAATGTGTTGTCCTGAAGCACAGATGATGAAGAATTCAGCCGTTCCTTCAGACAAATTATTTCCTGTAGCCTGCCAATGCCATCCATTCTTTCAATGTGGTTGCGCGGAGAGAACTCCACCACTCAAGTTCTCTGAAAGGCCCGGTCTAGCCCGATTCGGGTTAAACGACTCTAGCCATCCCAGAAATTTGGTCAGTCTAGTATACCTCAGATTGTCTTTACAACTTTTCAGGGCCTACTTAACCTTTCCGGACCTGTGATTCTCTGAAGCGGTCCTGTTACCTGTAAAACAACGATGCCTCTGACTCGATCGGTCCTTCTTGTCTTGCTGCTGCGGCTTCTGCCAAGTTTTGTCCAATGACGCAAGCCCAGCATCGCCAGCAGCCTCGCCACGACAACGATGTACCAAGATAATGAAGCGTATATAGACATGGATATACCCGCTGTCAAATGCATTCCACAACGGTTCCTTACCTTAGTGACCCAGATCTTGCATAACCGAATCTACACAATTCCACTATCTTCAAGATGCTTTATACCGAGCCACGTTCACGGTCCCAAAGGCGGATAGCCCACGCTGCTTTGTACCTATCGCTTTTGGCAAGTACATCAACCGCGCAAGAATCAAAGCGTGGCTTCGCATTTATCGGCGACACTCACACCACTGACAACCGCCTACTGTCCTCCAACAGCCCACTGTCATGGTACTACAACTGGAGTCCATACCCCAACACCAACCTCATCCCATCCGACAGTCTAGAATTCGTACCCATGATCCACGGTATCGATGCCACACAGACTCCACAGACTGAAAACGTCATCCGCGGCCTGCCAGAATCATCGACCCACCTCCTCTCCTTCAATGAACCAGACGGCACCACAGGAAGTGGTGGAAGTTCCATCAAGCCCGAAGATGCCGCAAAGGCGTACATCGACTACGTCGTGCCCTTCCGCTCCGGCGACAAGGGTGGTCGAAAGTGGAAAATCAGCCATCCCTCCACCACCGGCTCACCCAATGGTCTCGAGTGGCTACGCAGCTTCAACGAAAGCTGCTACGAGATCGACAAAGAAAACGGCTGCCCGGCCGACTTTGTCAGCGCGCATTGGTACGGTGCGTTCGATGGGCTGGCAGCTTGGCTGGGCACGCTGAACGAGTTCTACAACGTGAACTCGTCGCGCAGTGAGAATGTGTCGATTTGGGTCACGGAGATGGGCTTGCCGCAACAGAGCGCGGAGAATACTGTGGGAATGATGAATCAGACCCTACCGTATTTGGATCAGTTGGAGTATGTGGAGAAGTATGCGTGGTTTGGCGCGTTTAGGACTGAGGATGCAAACGAGTGGACGGGCGATGGCGTGGCGCTGTTTGATGAAGATGGCGGACTAACGGAGTTGGGGGCACTGTACATGGGAGATGGATATAAGGAGGGGCAGAAGGGCGAGGGAGAGGACAATGCAGCCATGGGATCGAAGAGGAGTACGAGATTGATGGTTGCGTTGAGTTTATGTGCGGTGGTGTTTGGAATTATGTAGTTTTTCTCGCGAAGATACCCTTAAGATGAGTAGACGAGATGGAATAAGACATGTTACATGCGGAAAGATGAGTTGGTTGTGAGACTTCCTAATGCGGAAGGTTTGATTGAAATGTGGATTGCAGTGCGTAGACGGAGGGCCTGTCTGCTTTGCTCCGGTTTAGACGGCCGTTTTGATCAGAACAGGTGTAGCGCTCACGTGAGCCTGCTCCCTAAATCCTTGGAACTCGCTATCACGGGCCGTCAAAACCTCCGTGCTTGAGCCAACACCTAACAGAATAGCTAGTAGGCCTAGAACTTGCCTTTTTTCTGAGCGCGCGTAGCAAATGGAGTCCCTGTTTCTTAAAGGTCAATTTGAATTCCCTTGTTCCTTCAGATTGCACCGTTTAATCACGTGATCGTGGCTGAACGAGGCAAAATTCTGTCACTTTTCTGCCGAGACGGCGTTTTCAAACTGGGCAATCAGACAGGTCCTTACCCTTCTGCTGCCGGGAGTCTAACTCTTTTACTCTCTAGCCAATCAGCCAATCACAGCTCGTCTGCACGTTGTAGCCGCAAGCTTCTCACAACAGTGTTCACTCTCTGTACATGGCCACAGTGAATCAAGTGTTCATTTCTTCATATATGCTACCGAACCAAAAAGCTAGGAGCTTTGCACTTGTCCCATGGTAGTTAATACGACTTCGCGACGTCCATTTACATTACCATTCTCGGTCGCAGCATTATACAATGCCGACATACTCCACTTTTATCCATCTTCTATAACCACTAAGTTTACTTCAGGGCCCTACTATCTTTTCTACTTCCGCAAACCTTGCGCCATCCGCTTCGCAAGCTTGATCGCGCGTTCCTTCTGCTTAGGACCCGCCTTCCGAGCCTTCAGCAACGCTGCCTTGGCCGAACCGAGCTCTATTTCCGTCATAAGCACTAACTTCTCAGCTTTCAGCATCTCTCGCGAAGAATTGGCAGACTTTAGATCTTGAGCTGGGCCCAATGCTGGGTATGTCATGCTAGTCACGCCATTCGGTGATGCGGCGTGTTTAGAGAGCATGAGGAGCTCGTCGCGGGAAGTTGTGGTGTACAGAAGTTCGACAAAGTACTCAGTTGAGTGCTCTGCTGCGGCTGTGTAGCAAGGCTCGCCATCCGTGTGATGATGGTACTGAGTGCAGAACTGCTCGCGAGAAGCGTTGGTCAAATAGCCATGCACATCGGCTTGCTTGAAGAGATCTTGAACCGGCTCGTATGTGTCGTCCAACCAGTCTGTTTCCGAAGATCCACCCAGTGCGTGTATCGCATCCCTGAAGAATGTGAGCGAGCGTGTGTCGATTGGTCGTTCGGCAAGTAGCCTGAGCCACGCTGGCTCAATGTCATCGGCGGCTATGCTGAAGCTGTCTAGGTCCGACACAGGTGGAAGGCAGACGGTCTTGATCTGGCCCTGAGTCTTCGTGCAGTCATCTTGCTTCTTTAATTGCCCATAAATTCCACGAAACTTCGCCTGCTCGTTGATCATCCAATGCATTCGATCAAGAACCATGTCGCACACGAACCACACCTGCATGTGCCGGGCGAAAACGTGCAGCTTGAGCAGATAGCTCACGCTCCAGTTGATCTTTTCGGGCTGAACAGCACCGAAGCGATCGTACGCGCCCGCCACCGGTTTTTCTGAAGGCCAGAGATAGTGCGTCGGAAGTGCCTTTGCATGTACAGGAGAGATCATCTGGCTGAACGCGTTGACGGTCTTTACGCAGAAGTCCTCGGGCACACCAACGACGCGTGCAGGGTCAGCGCGTGATAGACGAGCGTAGAATGGCGAGGCCATGAGCAATTTGTCGTGCTCAATGAACTGGACGTCATTCTCCGCGAGGTTCTGCTCCGAGGCGTCCATAAAGTTGAAAACTATACGATCTTTCGTGCGGCGGCGCAGATAGTACTTAGCCCGATCTATGGCTGAGACTTGATGAGCAGAGATCAATGACGCACTCCAGGCACCCGCAAGTCCGTACTGCGAGTCGGAGATTGCGACAAGTCCCAGCGAAGAGCTCCCGAGATAGACTTTAGGATCGCCAGGCGGCTGAACTTCCTTCTCATTCGCGGCTTTCTTGACCCTGCGTGTCCGATTGTTCTGAGGAGCTGGGGGCGATACTGGGGCCAGCACTAACCCGGGTTGGATTACGATTACGCTGTCTTCAACGACGTCTCCCTCGTCTTCATGAGCGGACATGGGCACTAGGTAGACCAGCGCTGGAAGGTAATCAGGGTTATCGGCATAAAACCGCTTCCTCGACGTAAGCAAGCGCCGTTGTAGGGTCGTGTAAGATAGAGGTTGCTTCAACTTCTCTTCAAAGTGTTCATTGAACTCTACGCCTACAGTCTCCCAGTTCTTTGGGCTTATGGCACCTGGCACAAGGTTTTCGCGGCAGTATATCACCCAGAGATCTTGCTCGGATATGTTTTGCTCGCGAGCCAGCCAGGGGCAGGCCGGAACCGGATTTGCCGCCGTGACAGCTTAAGCATTGTTCAATGCAGACTGCGGCTCTCTATCTTCGGCGATGGAATAATCTTCATTCATCCTAGCACGCTTAGGATGTTCAGCATCGATATGGTCGGCAGCTGTTGATTTGCGCTTCGCATACTCGTAAGTCGACATTTTGATCGGAAGAAGCTGAGTTACAAGGTTGTGTTTCGGGTCAGTAAGTCTGTTGTGGAGTAGATTTTGGAAGGATATACATGAGGGAATTAGGGCTGATATATATACCAAGGGCGCGTTGACGAAAAGCGCGGTTCAGGGCTCCTGCCATTCACTCGAGGGAAGTGTCTGGAATGGACCTTTGTGGTCGGCTGCCTGTTTACCATATTCCGCGTAGATTCCAGGCCGTCAGAACATGGTGCATTGGGCATCGTGTTGTAAGATGTACTGCAGATTATCAATCATGACAGAAAGTGCACAGGAACTCGCGAGTCACAACGGCCCGAAGCTATGCATAACGTCTTATCTTGATAATGCGTATAGTTCTGGACTATGGAATAGCGACTATTTGCTGCACTCTGATCGCTTCCGGTCTTATTTGACTCGGAAACCTTCGGGTATCATTCTCTAATGGCCCACACGTCATACATTGCGCACAGGTATATTACGCTCCAAATACCCGTACCATCTTGGCAAAGTACGTCTTAAAGCGCCCTCAGAGCTGAGCTGGAGATCTTCGATCGCGCTCGCCCACCTTAGCAAACTACCCTCGCTCCATGCTGTGCCCATAAGCGCCAGCCCAAAAGGCATACCAGTGTCTGAGTGTACTCCAGCTGGTAGTGTTATCATTGGGTAACCTGCTTGAGCTGAGGTTTGATAGGTTTGGCCAACATCAGGTGGCACCAGTAAAGCATCCAGAGGTCTTCCGTTGTTGGATAACACAGCGTCTATGCCGTCTTCCCGCGTGCTGCGTTGCGTAAATGAAAGCGCTTGGTAATAGGTCTCGTCCATAACACCTTTTGTTTCCAGTGAAGCCAGGAAGCCGTCTTGACCAGAATAGAATGCTGGAATACCCAACGGCCAAGGATTTCCACCTTCGGTACCATCATTTGCGAGATTGTATGCCACAATGTCCTCAAGACTGCGTATTTGTGTGTTCTGAAGCTCGGAGAGATATGTCTTGATGTTGTTGTAGAAATCCACCTTTACGACCGTGTATTCAGACTCATTTGGATAGCCTCGAGTGGTGCCATAGTCCCAATTCCAGCCGTCTGGCGAGACAACGGTCCTATAGTTCGGCAGCTCGGTGTTGTTGATCACGGTACCGCCGGCACTTTCGATCAAATCGATAACAGACATCAGTTGGGATTGCTGTTCGTCATCGGCATGTACCCAGAAACTGTCCCAAGGCAGACCCAAGGTAGCATTCTTGAGCGCATATCGATCAGTCAAAAACTGCATATATCCTCCGTCTGGAGTTTTGCCCTTTTGTGCTAGGGTATAGTTGTCCCGTGGATCAGGCCCATATATAGCGTCGAAAGCATATGCAGCATCACGTACAGTCCGCCCAAATGTTCCGACAGTGTCCTGATGCGCGCTCTCCGGGACTACCCCAGCCCTAGATGTGAGTCCCACCGTGGGCTTGAGACCAACTATTGCGTTGCGCTCCGCCGGATTAATGACGCTACCGTCTGTCTCAGTACCTAATGAGAAAGAGATGACATTGGCTGCGACGGCGGCGGCACTTCCCGAGCTACTGCCTCCGGGATTGACAGTCAAGTTGTAAGGGTTCCTGGCTTGCCCTCCTCTCGCCGAATAGCCCTCGCTGTAGTTGTTTGAACGCATGTCCGCCCATTCGGATAGCGTGGCCTTGCCCATTAGGAGTGCTCCAGCTTCTCGTAGTTTTGCAATTACAAAGGCGTCTCGAGGCACCACGCTTCCTAATAGCGCCCAGCTACCTGCCGTCGTCTCCATTTGATCCTTTGTCGCAATGTTGTCTTTCACAATGAATGGTATGCCATGCAAAGGGCCGCAAACTCGCCCCGCTGCACGCTCAGCATCCAAAGCGGTAGCAATAGCCTCGGCATCTGGGTTGAGCTCAATTATGGAGTTGGTGTAGCCATCGACTTGAGCAACTCTTTTCAAATAACACCGCAAAAGCTCAAGGGAGGTGAGGAATCCTTTTGTCATGTAGTCTTGCAGCTGATCTATGGTGGCCTCCTCGAGCACAATGTCCTGACACAAGAGCATGGGAAACAGAGCCGGCGTTCCTGTGGCAATCTGTGGCGGGAAACAATATGGCAGCGGGTTCTGAAGGGGATCGAGGTCCAGAACATGTGTTGATTTGCTCGGACTGCAGGAAGCCACTAAGGAATTTGCCGCCAGTGTGAAGGTGAAGACATCAAAACGCATCTTGCGGTGTACGTTCGATGGACGCGCGCGAGAGTCGAAGTCTTAATTTGTGGCCGATTTGAGCGACTCGTTCAAAGGGCGCAGCTTGTGCTTGAGTATGCCTCGCGTCTGATGAACCCTATGAGTGGAAGCTCTGGATCGATACCACTCTCCAGTCCGCTGACAAGCGTTGCCGGTACGTCGCCTCCGAGGGCGCCTAGAAATTGAGGGCTTCGGCCCGCAGCACAGCTTGGCAGAACATCAGATAGGCGACTTGTGGACGAGACAGGAAACCAACAGATATCCCACACAAAAATGATCTTAGGATCGTACAGCGGGAATCTGATGCGCAGATGAGGGAAGTGTGGTGTCACGTGAGTGTTTAAGTTGTAATGCACGCTAGCAAGCAAGTCGCTTCCCCCGTCTTCTGCAATTCGCATCCTTGCGCATCTGCACCAAACGATAACGACGACAAGGCATAGAGGACATGACGATGGAACTTCTGTCCCATAAGAGCTCGGCGGACGACGATGGGCTGTGCTCAATCCTTGCCTGCACTCTTGGCTGGAAAATAGACCACGGGCATACGGCATCGACAGACTTCCACCGGCGCATGCGCATGACCGCAGTCGAAAACGAGATACGACAGTTGCCACTGCCACGAAAAAAAAAACAGCCAGTATGTCGTTTCTTCTATCAAACCAGTCACCTGCAAGTCATTCGCGCGCTCTTGAGGCATGACTTAGGTTGCTACCGTAGACTATGGCACCGAGACCGGCGGACCACTGCAAACGATCCGAGACCGAGCCAAACCAACCATCAGCAAACCTGAAAGTCTTGAGGCTGTGATGTTGCAACAATGACATTGTATGCGCAGCTCTCGCTATCACAACAGTGCGCCCTGCACCTCTGCGATATCGTCAACGCACAATGTCCGAACAGTGTCTTATTTGCTTTCGTTATATTTTCTCTACTGCGAACACGGAAACTTTGCCTCCCAATCACCAGATCGCCCTTTCACCAGATCCCACAAGCCACCACAAAAGCACAGCAATGGCCAGCCTCGGTGATATCAAACGCCAGCTCTCCGTTCTCATGGACTCAATCAAAACCCAGGGCTTCAAGTTTGAAGATGCCATGCCTGAAGAAATGCAGGATCATTTCCAGGAAATGACAGCCTTGGCCGAGGCACGCGCATACATCACGGATATGGAGGCTAGACAAAAGGATTTGCAGGCGGCCAACGTGGATCTCCAGGTCCAGCTTCAGGCAAAGCAGGCTGAGGTTGATGACCAGCCCACCGAGTTCAAGGCTCTCAAAGTCGACCTTCAGCAAGCTGGACGCCACGTGGACTACTGGAAAGACATGCTAGAGCATGAGGAGCGTCGTGCGAACAGCTTTGAGCGCAAACTGGCCGAGGCTGTAAGGCTGCAATCCGTAGCCGATGACGATGCCCGCAAGATCTCACGCCTTGAGAGCCAAGCGAAAGATTACGAGGCTATGGCTTTCAAACTTTTGGAAGAGAATCGTCGGTTGGCAGACCAGTACGAGACCGAACACGATGAGACATTGAAGCTCATCGAGGAAAAAGAAGATACTGCTACTGCTCTCCGCAACTATGCCAACAAGCTTGAGGCCGATGCAGTGCAAGTCGACGAGCATTCCGAGCAGGTGGAAGACACACTGGGTTCCATCATCGATACTCTCGAACAGCAGACTCAATCGGCTGCAGAGGTAGCGAATGCCAAGTCTGCGATGTTTTACAGCCAGCGGGACTTCAACGACAAGCTATTATCCACCCTTGTTAGCGAGCTTACGCCACTGGGTCGCTTCTACGATCAAATCACAGGTATTCTGGGCGTGTATCAGAATGTCATCAAGGACCTCACAGATCCGCGATCCCGTACGTTCTACTTTCCCGAGACTCTCGATTCCTTGCTGGATGGAGCCAATGACCAACTTGTTGTGTACCAGGAAGTTTGCCACAGCGTTCGAAATGATCCAGACATCCAGCGGTATGGTCTTGCGCAGGAAGCAGTGTTCGCCCGGGTGGACGCTATTGCAGATGTTGCAGCGCGCTTATCCACCAACTTACACGCTTTCAAGGCGGATGTGTCTGGCTATCTCGACCGACTGAGTAACGACTCAGGCGCATGTTCTCGACATGAGAGCGGTCTCTTGACGCCAACGCAGAGCAGTGCATCTTCTCGGACGAGTGCCTTTTCCTTCGCCAGTCTCTCCAAGCGTTTTCCTTTGCCTTGAGCTTTCATCGTCAAGACGTTTAAATACTGTACAGTAATCTTCTAACTCTATCTCCACACAATTCACCTCAGCCGATTCTGACAATGATCGAATCGTGACTGTACACAACTGATGAAGGCGACGCTTTGTCACCAAAAAATAGCTTTGTTCTTCAAAAAAGCGAAACAAGCATATGGCCCTGTGTCCTCAACATTTTAAAGTGATAAGTTAACATAAATCTTTCGCACCTCACTTCAGAGACTAGCTAAAATCTTACATAAGGTCGCAAGCCTAGCCTTCTTGGGCGCATCATGTCACTCTGGCGTGGAGCATCCTCGCAAGCACTTCCCAGACCGACGCGAGTGACGCAAGGAAATCGTTGTTTTCCAATGAACCTGTAGCAGTTTTTACCCATATGCACAATTCCACATTCTCCTGCGTAGAGATATAGCGGTCTTGTTGTGGCAGGATGTCTTCAGGCAACCAGCCGCGCGAAGGATGCTGCCAGACGGAAGAATTCCTAGCCAATCGAATTTATCCACTGCCCTGGTATGTTTCGAGGCGTATCATTGCCTGGCGTTGGCAGACTTACTTCATCTCCTATGTAAGACATCTAAGGCCGGCAGCATTGTCTTGAACGATGAGCTATGTTCGCACACACTACACTCGATTTTGTCTCCCCTCTACAATATTTTGCTGATATGGTAACTCGCTGAACCAATAAGAAGGTTTTCTGTTTTTCCCTGTCATGGCCACTCAGTCGACCCAAGAGGAGGGAAGTCTTGCTCGAGACACGGTTGTACGGCGGTCCACCCCTGAGCAAGCACAAGCTGTCGCTTCCGCTGTTACTCAGAACAATACTGCAGAGCCTTTGGGAAATACATCTCCTTTCCACGACAACGATCGCGTCACTTCTGAGATCGAAGACGAAGTCCCCCCTCCTGCCTACGGTGATATCTATGGCGAAATCCGGAGCGAAAAGGACGGAATAGGCACGAGTGCCAACGTCACGGACGACGGGCGTGTCAATATTCGCGTCAACCAACTGAATCGCCGTTTGTCTCAGGTTTTCAGTACTACTTTACATCAACAAACTCAACGGGTCGAAGACGATCTGCCTCGCTCAACCAACGTTTCTTCTTCGCTGGCAAGCGCAGAGGGAGCTTCTCTACCCCCATGTCTGAATGTTGTCATCCAAGTTGTGGGCTCGCGCGGAGATGTTCAACCTTTCATCGCGTTGGGGAAAGTCCTAAAAGAGACCTATGGTCATCGGGTACGTCTAGCAACTCACCCCTGCTTCGACAGCTTCGTGCAGGAGAATGGCCTCGAATTCTTCAGCATCGGCGGCGATCCATCGAAGCTCATGGCTTTTATGGTCAAGAACCCTGCGTTAATGCCAGGCTTTCGCAGTCTGCTAAGCGGAGATGTTGCTAGACGAAGACAAGATGTTGCAGAGTATATTGAAGGCTGCTGGCGATCTTGCTACGAATCTGGCAACGGCTTGGACGCTGATGACCTTTCGGGCCCGACTGAAAATGAGTCCGGCTTAAGGTCTGGAACGAGGCCTTTTGTTGCCGATTGCATCATCGCCAACCCTCCAAGTTTTGCGCATATCCATTGCGCAGAAAAGCTCGGCATACCTCTCCACATCATGTTCACCATGCCATATTCTCCTACGCAGGCTTTTGCTCATCCGCTGGCCAATATCCAGTCTTCCAATGCTGACCGTCAACTCACTAATTACATAAGCTATGCTTTGATCGAGCTTCTATCCTGGCAAGGCCTTGGCGACATTATCAACCAGTTTCGTGCCAAATGTCTTAGTCTGGATCCTGTAAGTGTGCTATGGGCTCCTGGTATGCTCCAGCGTCTTGAAGTTCCTCACACCTACTGCTGGTCTCCCGCCCTGATCCCGAAACCAAAGGACTGGGGCCCTCGCATATCTATCGCTGGTTTCTACTTCCTCAACTTGGCATCTGGCTATACTCCGGATGTCAGCCTTCAAGCATTTCTTGACGCTGGTGCACCTCCCGTCTACATAGGTTTTGGAAGCATCGTGCTAGACGATCCAAACGCAATGACGGAGCTCATCTTTGAGGCCGTGAAGAAGACTGGCCAGCGTGTTCTTCTATCGAAAGGGTGGGGAGGCATGGGTGCAGACGAGCTCCATGTTCCTGATAGCGTATTTATGCTAGGGAATGTGCCGCATGACTGGCTGTTTAAGCAGGTCTCATGCGTCGTTCACCATGGCGGCGCGGGCACAACCGCAGCAGGTATTACTGCAGGTAATCCACCCCACATACCCGTTCATTAGATACGACTGCTGATATCACCCTCCTTTGTAGGCCGACCGACTGTAGTTGTTCCATTCTTTGGGGACCAGCCCTTTTGGGGCGCCATGGTTGCCCGCGCAGGTGCAGGTCCTGATTCGATCCCACACAAACAGCTGACAGCAGACAATCTCGCTGATGCCATCAACTTCTGTCTGAAACCTGAAAGCTTGCAGCGCGCTAGGACTCTCGCAGACAAAATAACCGCGGAGAGAGGCAGTGACAAGGGCGCTGAGTTATTTCATCAACATCTCGAAGCCGACCGATTGCGCTGTACCATTGCACCTTTTCGAGTAGCCGCTTGGCGCGTAAAGCGTACAAGTATACGTTTGAGCGCTTTTGCTGCTTATACGTTGGCGAATGTAGGTATCCTCGATTTCGATGATGTCAAGCTCTTCAGGGCACAAGAATACAACACTGACGAAGGCCCTCACGATCCAGTTTCTGGAGGTTTCACGACAGCTTGTAGAGCAGCTAGCAATATGGGAGTGGGCATAGCTGAGTTGCCTACTGAAACGTTCAAAGCTTTGCGCGTTCGCCCTGGGGTCAGCCGAAAGCGGTCTGAAGCTTCAGGCTCAAGTGCAAACGAAATGAACAGCTCACTTATAAATATCCCGGTTAGTCCGCCCACTTCAGTAGGACAAAGTAAAACAAGCTTGGACGTTCAAGATACTGTTGCAGGTAATTTAAACCAGTCCACTTCGAAAGTCAGTTCAAACTCGAAGTCCGATGCATCGCAAGGACAGTCGACCATCAGAGAGGATGGCCTGAACGAGATGCCAAAGCCTAGCCGGAACAATACCAGCTCAATCAAGATTGGTGTTTCGCAACGCCAGTCCGGAGCACACGCAAACAAAGGGATCGGTCGTTTCACAAAAGCACTTATACAGTCACCTATGGAGCTATCAGTGAGCTTCACCAAAGGCTTTCACAACGCTCCTAAGCTTTGGGGAGACGACACCGTACGCCCTCAGGAGCGCGTCAGCGATTTCAAGACGGGCATGAATGCCCTCGGAAGAGAATTTGCCTTTGGATGGTACGATGGCGTTACTGGTCTGGTCACACAACCCTGGAAAGGTGCACAAAAGGATGGGGCTAGTGGCTTTGTCAAAGGAATGGGAAAAGGGCTTGCAGGATTCATAGCCAAGCCAGGTGCTGCCGTCGTCGGCATTCTCGGTCACTCGATGAAGGGCGTACACAAAGAGTTGCAGAAGATGTATGTCGGTAATGTTGAGAACCATATCGCGGCGTCGAGGGTAGCCCAGGGACACGAGGAGTGGCTCCAGAGCTCCGAGGCTGAGAAACAGGATGTCGTTGTTCGATGGAAGCTGATTCAGAAATACCTAAAGAAGAGAAAGACTGATGATATAGTGCGAGATGTCTTGGAGGCACAGCGTAAGAGTAAACCGGAGAATGCAGAGGAAGGTCGAAATGGTGGAAGGAAAACGAGTGTCGCCCAGTCTACGAACGGTACGGATGAAGTGACCCAGGCCAACAGCACCACTGAGGAGCTGCAGGAAGAGAATGATATGAGCGCAGCTATTCGACTGTCGGTCCAGGAAACTAGGCGCGGAGACATCCAGGACGATACTGAAGCAGAGCGAGCAATCCGGGAGAGCGTCTCCCAGTCGCAGCACAATCGCCAAGAAGCTATTGATTACGAAGTATTACGCCAGACGATGAATCGCAGTGAAGCCGACGCTGAAAGACAAGCAAGCGAGGCGTTGGAGTTTGAGAAACAGCTGAAACTTGTCATCGCGCAGAGTCTGAATGAAAAAAGACAGACGCGCAACTCCAGCGAATGGCAAGCGCATGCGGAATACAGTAATATTAATACTACTACAAATGGTGGTTCACTACCTTTATATGTCGGTAAACATGTTCAGGGCATTACACAAAGCGCATTTGAGGCGCAACATCAGGGTGAGAAGACGACACACGAGAAGACGGAAGAAGAGGTTGTGATGGAATATGTCAAGAAGCAAAGCCTCTTGGAAGCACATCATCATAGTAAGGGAAAAGGCCGTGCGTTGGCGTCAGAAGACTTAGATGATGAGGAGTTACAAAGGGCGTTGAGCTTGAGCTTGAGCTTGAGCATGCAGAGACACGAACATGATGTCTAGGGTAAGAAACGCGACACTCCAAGGATATGATAGATTTCAGTCTTTTGGAAACGATTCAAGTTCGAAAACCAGGCGCTGTTGCGAATTTAGTGACATTCCGCTACTCCTCGGGGGACTCTGTCCAAGCCTACTTTCCCAGTCTTCCTCCTATCTTGTAGCTTCGCCGAGCTAGATACCGAACCAGCTACTCCTCCACTCGTCCTCCATATCGCAAAACTTGGCAAAGTATGCCCAGTCATTGCGATGCTCCCACTGTGCCTTCTCGATGATGCTCAGCAACTTTCTTTGTGCAACCTTGTGCTTCGGCTGCTCAAACATCTGTCCTTCAACATGGCACTTATCAATGACTCTCAGCAATTGCTCGAACCTTAACAGTGCAAACGCAGTCTTCTCTTCTTCGCGTTGCGACATCATGACCAAGGCATTTCGACGGCCTTGCTGCGCGAGTTTACCGTCTCGGGTGATGATACCGCGCATGTGATTGGCCTCTGTTTTGGCTCTCAAGGCGTCGAAGAGGGTGCTACCGATGGCTGCAGCTTGTTTTTGAGAACGATTTTTGTCTCCGACTCGTTTAAGTAGGTTTGCAGCTTGTAGCATTTCTTTACGGTGCCGTGGACGTGATATGCGCAAAGCTTCGCCCGTGTGGTGTAGTCATGCAAGATATTATATCCCCCTACTTTGCGCTGATCTCGCAGCTCGGTGACGTGCGCGTGCATACATTCTGGGTAGACTATGCCATGTTTTATGTTCTGCTCGATCACAATGTCAACTAGCAGACGGAGGAAGGGCTGGTTATCTTTATGGGTGAGCGTGTTCATGAAGTCCACTGGTGGAATGAACTCTGTTACCGTGCCTTGGCTAACATGTGCCTGATAGAGATCTCGCATCTCGTTTGCAATCATGTCTTTCACGATGGAGGATTCCATCGCGGCACAGAGTTGGTACAGTTCGACCATGGAGTCCATATCCCAGTCGATCTTCGTTGTCTGGACTTCCTCCTGATTCATCACTCCGAGGACGTCTGGGCTGTTGACGCCCTGATCAAGCGTCTTCTCCTGAAAGTCGAAGTCGTGGGTAGGCAAGCCATTCCGCGGCCAAGGTGAGATCGCATTGGCCAATGCTCGCAATGCCTGCGGGCGCGCCTGGCGATACCCATTCTTCAACACGTATTGATCATGAGGTGCACCACAGTGTTCCAACAAGGCGGCTCGAACGAGTGTTACGGACTGCCCACTGGCTGATGAATCCAATATGGCTAATTCTTCGCTAAAGATGTTGACTGCCGCTCGAACGCGATCGAGCATATGGCCAGGGAGGATAGTCGCGCTCAATCGTGCCTCGTGATCTTCTTCGGCAGCTTTGCGCTCATCCTCTGCTAAAGATTGCCGGAGTTGAGCTTCCAGATTGTCGGCAAGGCCTTGCTGGGCATTCAGTTCATTGTCGTCCATTCCCATATCCCCCCTCACCTTCCTCATGCGAGTCAGCAACGTGGTCCTCTTGTTCATCTTCTTCAACTTCTAACGATTCATTAGCAGCAGTCTGCATCGTCATCACTTCTTTCTTTGGTTTGGGACGATTCTGCGGAGCTGGTCTAGTAGGCGTAGCACGAACAACAGCAACGGAAACAACGAGAGGAAAATTCTCCTGTCCAAGGCCCAAGCCCTTCAGTCGCTTCTGCTCTTTGCTGCCGCCAGCGTCCCAGGGTAGAACGACATCCTCCTCCTCAAACCATTTAGAGGCGAACTTAAGAAACGGCTTGCTGACAGCCTGGTCTGTCGCGGCTGCCCCTCCACTAGCATTATATGCTGTACGGCATTCAGCATTCGACCATTCATTGAAGAGGCGGTTGTATAATAACTCAAGCACTGGTTGACGGACTCTTGAGTTGGGTGTCTGAAGAGGAGTGCGCGTCAGGCTGAGCTTTCTAGTACCCACTTCAAGGATATACGCTGCTCGAGCTGCTACATCGGTAGCTGCTGGCGTATGTGGGTTGTTTGCCATATCATCTGCGCGTACCACAGGCAAAGAGATCCCTACATCAGTTGGAGCAGCTGTGACACTCATAAACACTGGGGCATCATGCTGCGCATCAGCGTCATCGGGTGCCTCTTCCATGTTGGTGTCGGCCTTGGCTGTCACTGGTGGACTATCCGTTGTGGGTTGAACGGGTATGTCTATATCCTTCCGCTGCCTCTTCGATGGTTTTCCTTCTGGCAAGGATGAGTACAACGAAGAGATCGCCTTGTCATCTTTGACGACCTCGGCGTGGCTTCGCTTTGCGCCAGTCATCCCGAGTTAAGTCTAGCTGTCGTCTAGGGGTTCAGAGGTACACTGGTGTGTGTATAAGTTCGGGAGGCTATTGGTATTAAGTACGCTGAGCTTGGTGGGAGTATTCCGCAAGTCGGCAGTTTGAGTGCTGTTCGCGAGGGGAGGCGAGTTGAAAGTCGGGGTGAGTGGCAGGAGAGAGATGTAGAAATTTGGATGAGCTGTAAACCGAGCGCGGAATATAATTACACACCTGGGCATGAAGTAGGAGCCCTACGTCAGCTGCCATGCATCTCGCGTGCACTTTCACTTTTGCTTTGCGCGGATGACGCACTGGTCCGCGTGAGGTGAGTCTTAGCGCTCATTCTCCGTCACAGGGAGACTCTTATACTTCCAATGGTTGTTACGACAATTTGCTCTATGATTGGCTGTATAATTGTGCAAGTCACAAGGACGGACCCGAAACTACCTACATTACATGTGAATCGTGCAAACTTTCTAGAGAGCCGAAAGCTCCTTGAGCATACCTAACAGACTCAAATGATACTCGTTCTTTTCAAGAATCTCATGCGCTGCGCCAGCAAAGTATATTGCTGTTGCCCAGAAAGCCCGAGCAGGATCATCGGGCTCAGTGCTGTCAAACAAGCTGTTAAGAGCCTGTGCATCTATCTCGAGCTGTATGTCCCACTTCTGCATTGAAGCCCATTGATTCAAAACAAGATTACGAACGTGGGAGTCCTGCATGACGGAGGCTACATTGTACAGGTCTGCAAACGCAGTGAAATCCCACACGATGCGTGGGCCAATCGTAGTATCGCGCTGTCGCCCTCGTTTCAAATCAAAGACTGGCAAGGTGATCAGTTGTTTAGGGGAGATACAGCTGACATATCGCTCGACAGCTTTCACTGAAGGCGATTGAAGCGTCACACCTATGCCAGTAGCAGATTTTCGTTCTTCGGCCGCGAGAACTGATGTTTTAACAATGTCTCGCGTACGAACATGCAGAACATCGACGATTGTCTCGTAAAAATCGCATACTTCTATAGTAGTGTGCTCATCTCTGCTAGGCTCAGCCGCCGAGACCTTATTTTTCGAGAAGGCGTACATGTCTTGTTCCCGTATTGGATCCAGCGCTTTTGAGCGGGCTTCGTTAGTAGATCGAACTTCCTTAGGAAATGGGTTGGTAACGTGAGGAACGCGCTCCGGTTTGACCTCCCGATGTCGCTCAGACTTGGCCACTGTTGTCTTCTTAGCATAGACTATATTTTGAGGATAATCAGGCCGCGCCATCATCCACGCTTCACGATGCTGTCTAGCACGTTTCTCCATGGCTGCAGAGCCGATCGGGTTTTGTCCAATGCGAAACTTTCGATTGTAGGCATCGGCAACTGCTGGCCATGAAAGCGGTCCATGTGTGCTAGAAACTTGGCAGTATGGATCAGGCTGAGCGTTATCACGTGTAATAATGATAAAGGAGACTTGTTCGTTCGCAATACCATCCTTGACTCTGCGTGATACAGCTGGCAACTTCCGCGGATTACGTTGAAGTTTCATCTGTGCGTCTGGTTTGCTGTTGTCCATATCTTCCATTTGGTGATTCTCGATCCAGCCAGTTGGATCGTATGAAAGACTCACTGCTTGTGTCCCATCACCGGATTTGAACTTCTGAAGCGGTTGTGACATAACGTCCGGGACGTTTCCACCATGTATGGCCTTCCGCTTCATAGCACTCATGCTCAGAGTCGAACTATCAGCAGTGATACTGATACTGCGGAAGACCGGAATAACAAGGTTATATAGACAAAACTACCCTGTGAATGCTCATAGCGAGATCACTAATAATGGAAGGCCCGAGTGCAGATTACTCTTCACTGGAGCTTTGGAGTAGGTTCTACCGCATGAATAATGCACAGCGTCGAATACGATCAATCTGGTACCTCGTATGTAAGTCGATACTTTACTACGAAATAAACTAGCGGTTGACTTGGGGAATGTCTTGAGCTTGCAGATATTTATAAGAAGATGAAATCTTTTAGGCTGAAGAGGAGGATGTAGAGCTCAGGTAGCTGTACTCGACGATCTCCGCAACGTGAGATGAAGTAAGATGATGTTGGCCAAGGCTATGTGTGACCGCATTTCAGGTCAGACAATGCGCTCCGCATGCTTACACAGTTTGCTGCTAGCTCATTAAGGCCCCTTAATCTACTCTGGCGTCGAGTGTCCCAAGTTCAATGCGCTTGCTGCCCAAAACATGTTCCATGGTTTCGATTTTGTGCTAACAGAAATAGCGCGATCTGCCGTGATCTGCGTATCGGCTTTGACTAGTCTTGGTGAAAGCTAGCTGAAGTGAAGGAAATATTGGTACCTACATGCTGAGAAGAGCAGATCCAGGAGATCAAGGTTTGAATTTGATAAATGCTTGATAAGGAAATCTTGTTGGTATCCTAAACTGATGTGGCGACAGAGGACATCGTAAGGACAAAGATATGGCGTCGTTGTCTCATGGATGGACAGGTGCAAACCCTCCTTCCGTGCTAGACTGGATGCTCATACATCCTAAAATATTGCTATTAGGGCTTTTTGTACCTAGTTAGAGCACAAGTATCGCAGGTGTCGCAGTGCCAAAGCAGCTAAGGCACTTGGGCATGGCCACCTAGAATATTTCGCGTCTAAATTTTCATACGTATCTGTGCAAGTCAGACTTTACCAAACCATACCCTGGACGTCTTCACAGTATGTTACTCGATAAAGATAGGCATGCGCAGTTGGTCCGAAGATATACAGGACCCTTAGATTTTCGAAAGTCGATTCCATGGTTCAAGATCAAGCTAACAGCACCATGATGATTTTTTGCATGCTATGAAATATAAGCGGCGCTCTCTGTCGTTTAAAATCTTGAACTCAATAGCATGCACACTCTCTTACAAGTCTCATTAATGAATTGGTTCACTCACCATTACATACCACATTTCTACATTGTAAACAGCATCACAATGTCTTCCGCTGCTTTAACTTCTCCGGAGAAAACGTCGTCCACCTCATTCTCCTCGCCATCCAAGATCGTGCTCAATGAACACACATCTCGCCATCCCACAGCATATGCTTGGTCTACAAAGAAGAAGTGGATCCTCCTCACCGTCGTGGCCTTCTGCCAAGTCAGCATGAACTTCAATGCCGCCGTCTATTCCAATGCAGTCGAAGACATCAACTTCACCTTAGGCATCTTGGACGCTCGATTGGGCATGACTGCCTTCCTCATCTCATATGCCGTAGGATGCGAACTCTGGGCTCCGTGGTCCGAAGAGATCGGCCGCTGGCCAATCATGCAGGCTTCCCTCGGACTGACCAATGCCTCAATCTTGGTCTGCGGCCTGGCTACCAATTTCAAGGGCATCATCGGAGGCAGGGTCATGGGCGGACTTTCCTTAGCTGGTGGATCCGTTACCATAGGCATGGTCGCCGACATGTTTCTTCCAGAGGTAAGTTGACCTTGCAGAGGGGTTATGAATGAGCCAAAACCAATTAGGAACAACAATGTGCTGTTTTATGGGCATCGCTCTTCTCCTGTCTCGGTGCCGTTATCGGAGGCATCGCCGGTGGTCCTATCCAGCAATACCTTCCCAGCTACTATTGGGACTTCTGGATCCAGCTCGCGCTAGGTGGCGCGACCCAAATCCTGCACCTTGTCGTGGCTAAAGAAAGCCGCGCCACTATCCTTCTTGACCGCGAAGCGAAGAGACAGCGCAAATCTGGTAACACCAGCATCTTTGGCCCCAACGAGGTCAAGACTCTTAGGGAGCGTTTCAGCCTGAAGGAAATAGCGACGACGATGGTCCGTCCTTACCAAATGCTCATATTTGAGCCCATTGTGCTCTTCCTCTCTCTTCTGAGCGGCTTCGCTGACGCACTGATCTTCAGCTTCTTCGAGAGCTACGGTTATGTGTTCAAGCAGTGGAACTTTACGCCAACGCAAATCTCGCTAGTTCTCGTTGCACTGGCCGCTTCTTACATCATGGGTTACCTCGCGTTCTTTCCAGTCGTCGCTCGCCATAACGCCCGTCGTGCCAAAGGCGAAGCCCTTGCTCCCGAGGCTCGCCTCAAGGCACTACTCTATCACGTCATCCTACTGCCCATCGGTCTCTTAATCTGCGCCTTCGTCGCCACCGGCCCTCCTCTCCACTGGGCCGGGGTTGTGGTCCCATCAGTCCTGGTCGGTATCGCCAATTTCGCCATATACTACGCGACAGTCGACTACATGGTAGCCGCATAGTGGTCCGTACCGCACGCGTCAGCCACCCGGAGGCAGATGGTTTCGCGCGAAGTTTTTCTGGCAGGATGTGCGCGCTTTACACTGGTCCGATGTATCATAAGCTAGGCATCCAGAATTCCTATCTTGTTCTGTTTGGGTTGGCGTTGCTATTTTGTGTTCCGGTCTACATTTTCTACTTCAAAGGCGTGGCCATTAGAGAGCGCAGCAAGTTCGCTGGTGAGCTTGCTGAAGAGAAGGAGAAGCATTATGTGGTCCACGATGAGGTCCTCGTTGTTGCTGCTCCTCGGGATGTCTAATTTTTCGGCCAAAGGTTCTGTTGCGGTTCAGCTCGCGGAATGGTTCTCCACAAATCGTCTTTCAAAGCATGCAGTAGTTACATTGTGTATGTTGAATGGGCTATCTATCGCACATCGCGTATAGGTAGCGGGTTCTGTACGATCGTACGGTAACTGAGTATTGAGTATTAATTGCTTGTATTGTTGTTCGATCTATAAGGCAGGCCCCCTATATGGAGTTGCTGGTTCTTCAGCGGTCCGAATCACGTGACTACACCCCAGGCCATCTCTCGTGCGAGGGATGCTCACAACAGTGGATATTATCAACAGTGTACGTTATAATGAAAAATTGGTCCAGTCCTTGCAGTCAGAAATACAGACCCATTCGACAGAATGTGCTCTTAAGCAAGGTTAGACATGGCACATGAAAGTCCAGTGTGCTTGCAGGATGTGTCGAGTAAAATCGCGCTGCAGAATTGCGAGACTTTCCGGTGAGCCGATGGGACATGCTGCGACGCGTTGGGCGCACGCAATCGAGTCAAGCTGTCCAACTTGAAGGCGATTTCAGCACTTCGTCACATGCCGGTAAGTTATTAATTCTACTCAAACCCGTACGTACAATGACAATTGTTCTTCAATGGTAAGCAAACGGAGCACAAATTGTTGCAGCGCACGGGTAACGTGCCCGTGCGCGACGCGATCAGAGTTGCGTAACGATTACTAAATATTAAAATATAAGAATAATACTATACTTTAATACGCTATAACTTTATAACTATAGATCTAATTTAAGCTGCAATTAAAGTAATTAATTTGCATAAACTAAGAGAAAATTTTACGTATAGCAAAGTTATGCGCTAGTATAATATTTATAGAGTTACTTTATCTTACTAATATAAGAGTCTTTAGCTACCTTAGAAAGTTAAAAACTCTAGCTAATAAAAGCTTACTCTATAATAAGAGTTAGAGCTTATATAATATATTAAAAACTTAATAAAGAGAGAGCTTCTATCTATAAGAGAGATAATATAAAATTTTACTTTATATATAGCTAAGAAAAGAGTTAGTAAGAGCTAAGTTACGTGCTTTATCTACTACTATAAGATTTATCTTATCTCTTAATAGATCTAACTTATAAACTGCATATATTATATAGCTAATTCTAAAGTAAAGTATACTTATTACTTTAAGCTACTATACTTAAAGATTACTTAATATAATATAGAAATACGTTATATATATAATATAGATAAAAAGAGGTTTATAATTAGAGTAATTAATAGAGCAAAATAAGTATTTAGTAGACGCATATATAAGAAGAAAGAGGTTATTTATGCTACTTAGAATAGATTATATAAGTAGATAACTATTATAGTAATAGTCTATATAGATAGCTTAGTATTATCTCTAGATCTTATTTTTAGTGCTACTTCTAGAGCAATATAATTATTCTAGGTAAAGAATATTAACTTTAGTAAGTATAAGGTGTTTATTACTATAACTCTATTAGGTTAGAGTAATAATAATATTAGTATAGCCTAGCTTAAATAAGTATTTAATTAGTATACTAAGAAGAAAGCAGAACGCTTATAGAGACTACTTATTTTAGATAGCTATAGAAGCTACGTAACTATAGATTTTATTAAGTATTATAGCTATAATTGCATCTTATTACTTATATTTCTCTCTTATTTAACTTATATATTATAGCTACTTAATATAGTTATATTTTAGCTACTCTCTAACGCTTATTTATAAGAGCTTATTTATTATATTTAATATAGCTAAGAGCTAGTACTAATAAGAAAAGATAACTTCTTTCTTCTATTTTAGTATATCTAAGTAAATAGCTTTAAGAAAAAGACTATTCTTAAGTCTTTTAAAGCAATAAGCATCTTACTAGCTAATACTAATATTATTCTCTAGAGATTTAAGAAGTAAATACTATAAAGAGAAGAAAATAAGAGAGATAATTATATAAATAGCTAGTAAGAATCTAAGTATTTACTATATTTTATAGTAAAAGATAATATAGAAGAAGTAGCTTAAAAGCTTTACCTTAATTTTTATTATCTCTATATTAAAAATAAGCTACTATACTATAAAAACAAGAGTTTATAGAATACTCTTATTACTAAAAAGAAGTATAAAAAGAGCTATACTCTTACTCTATAGAAGAGCTAGAAGTACTATAGCAGGCAGGCAGTATTATAGTCTTCTTAAAAAGTTACACGAACGCTTATATATAAGAGCACTGCTATAAGAAAGATAAGATAGAGAAGAAACTCTAGAAATTAAAGCTTAAGAAGCTCTATAAGTCTACTAAGCTTCTTAAAAAATAAGAAGCTAAGAAAAGATATATAGCATAGAAAAAAGCTAAAGTAATAAGAGAGAAGAAGAAAGCTAAGAAATAAGCTAAATATAAGTATTAAAAATAGCAGTATAACGCTAAGAAAGCTATATAATTATTCTAAAGAGATAAGTATAAAGCCTTATAAGTAGTCTTCTCTAAGAAGAAGTATTAGAAATGCATTAGAGATACTATAAGTAGTATTTAAGTTCTACTTACTCTATCTTCTTTACTACTTTAGATAATATTATATAGCTATAATATTAAGCTTCTAAGTAAATTTAAATAGTATAAAATAATTGCAAAGTCTTATTTACTAAACTACTAAGAAATCTTATAATAATAGCTATCGTACGCATTATTATAGCCTTATTTTTAAAATAATCTATATAGTATTTAGTGATCGTTACGCAACTCCGATCGCGTCGCGCACGGGCACGTTATGGGGATGGTGATGCGTGCGTCATGATCACGTAACTTAAGCCAACTTGCCCTCCGCGTTCCCGCCCTTTGACTTGCAACCCCTGTAACAATCATGCGAACAATGACATCGTCATCGTGAGGCGTTCCCTATGAGCGATAAGAAAGGCAGTATGCCATCAATCTAGTCCTCGCAGTTCAGCTACAAGTGAAGTACTGCAAACAAGACCTGGATCACGATACCCTATTAATATGTCTCGAACGAAGCCTCAGAATATCGTCATAGTGGGAGGGAGTCTAGGTGGTCTATTCATGGGCGTTGCGCTTAAACGACTCCGCCAGAATCTCAACATCCGGATCCTCGAACGTAACCAAACTCCGTTACTTCAAGATCAAGGCGCCGGACTTGTCGCAAATTCTGATGTATTGCATTTCTTCAGCAAATATGACCATACACGAACGCCTTTGACTGTCACAAGTCACCGGCGACAGTATCTCAACAAGGAGGGAGAGGTCATAGATCGCGAGGATCGAGAGCAGCAAATGACGAGTTGGGATCTGCTGTACCATCTCTTGCGGGCAAATTGTGATGGCGTAAAGAGCGAGTATGCGGAAGTGCCGAAGTCTCAGGAGAATGAAGGTACCTTGTCATACGAGTACGGCTGTACCGCAACAGACATCAAGATTCCGACCTCGACAACAGCCTCCGATATGGACTACTCTGAACCTGTTCAGATCACCATCAAGCACTCTTCAGGGAAGACGTCGATCACAGAGGCAGATCTGGTCATCGCTGCAGACGGGCCGAGTTCAACAATACGAGCAAAATACCACCCTGAGATAAAGCGAACGTATGCTGGCTATGTCGCCTGGCGCGGCACGATTCCGGAAGATCAAGTATCAGAAGAAGCCAAGAAGGTGCTGGTGGAAAGAATTACTTTCTTTCATACGCAGAACACCCAAATCTTGGCTTATGCCATTCCTGGGAAGCATGGAACGCTTGAGCCAGGCAAGCGATTATTAAACTGGGTCTGGTACGTGAACTATAAGGAAGAATCAACAGAACATAGGAACATCATGACCGACAAGGATGGAAAGAGGCACCACATAACACTGCCAGCCGGTGGTGTGCGCGACGACGTGTGGAGCCAACAGAAAGACTTCGCCAAAAGGATATTGCCGTCAGCGTTCGCTGAGCTGGTTGAGAAGACCAAAGTACCTTTTATACAGGCAATCACGGATGTGATATCCCCATCTGCCAATCTTGACTCGGGCAGAGTGTTGCTCATCGGCGATGCATTGGCCGGCGTTCGTCCGCATACTGGTATGAGTTCGAATCAGGCTGCATTAGATGCGATGCAACTCGCAGAGACGATCAACAAGATCATTGGTGGTGCAGGAGAGGAAGTCTTAGAGGATTGGGAGAAGCATGTCATGGAGTATGCGACAGAGCTGCAGAGCCGTGGCGTTTACATTGGCAATCGCAGTCAGTTTGGAGAGCATCCAAAAGCCGACTAAATGATCTTGCATCATCACAACAGAAATAGCCGTTTTGAAGACTGCAGTTTGCATCATGTCTCTCATCTCACTGTCACTCTCACCGCTCACTGTCACTCTCACCGCTCACTTCATGATCACTGCCCAACACCTACCAGTTTTTTTAAGATTCGCTTACGAACAAATTCAACTACCTTACTCAACTGCAAGTCTTGGAGTGGTGCCATCATGTCTTGGCCGGCAAGACCCGTTGAACCCAATGTAGCAGATCACTACTTTGACCTGGGGCTCGACCGGACCGCAACGACTCGGGACGTCAAACTGGCCTATATGCGACTTGCAAAAGTTCACCACCCTGATAAGCGAGGAACGGCGGAGCAAGTGGATGCATTCCAGTTTCGAAAGGCAAGCACTTTGTTCTTCGCAATCTGATGTATGTATCTCTGACATCGAGACTAGGTTAACGAAGCATATGAGATTTTGAAGGACCCTGTGGCGCGAGCAGCCTACGACTACGCGTACCCTCAAGTTTTTCAACTATGGTGCAAATATAACACAGAGCTAGCAGACTGGCAGGCGGAGAACAAGGTAAACGAGCAGCGAAAAGCCCAAGAGAAAAAGTCAAAGCTACGAGCACAAGAGCGACAAGAAAGGGAAGAGCAAGAGCAGCAAAAGTATAACGAAGAGCAAACGCGCAAAGCTCAGGAGGCGAAATGGAGGAGGGAAGAAAAAATGAGGGAGTCACGACTGCGTCAGAAGCAAGCAGAAGAGCACCGCGCGAGAGAGGAAGAGCAGCGTATGCGCGAGGAACAGGAAGCTAGGCGCGTCAAAGAACAAGAGCAGAAGTTTCAGCAAGAGCGAGCGAAAGCTGAGATGGAACGCAAAGAGCGAGAGCGCCAAGAGGCCACGAGAGAGAAGTGGCAAGTCGCGCAGGAACGAGAGCGTCAACAGAGGCTGAGAGCGCAAGAACAGCAAGCAGCGGCAGCAGCTGAACGACTCCGTCAACATCATGAGAAAGAAGCTGCAGATGCAGAGGCCAAATGTCAGAATTCTTACAGCACTCAGAAAGCACAGAAGGACAAACAGCGAGCCGTCGACGAAGAGCGCCTAAAGCAAGAGCAAGCATCCAAGCTTCGCCGCGAAGAACGCCAACGTGAAGCAGACGAGCGCTCTCGCCGCGTCATGCAAGAAGCCCAGGCCCGCCAACGCGAAGTCGCAGAGCAAAAGCTCCGCCTCCAAGCTCCAGATCCTACGACGCCCAAGAAGCGCCCTTATCCTGATACCCCGGACTCGACACCCAATCGCCCTACCAAGACTCCCAAGGTCAAAACCGACAATCTTGCGCTGCGCAATAGCATGGCGCGCATCCACGCCCGCGAGAAGCACATGCAAGCACTCCTGGATCTCGGCGGCATGGGTCACGAAGCTGAGCTCATGGGCGTGTACATTGAACTAGGCTGGGATAGGATGGCCGCAAAGGGCAAGTGCGACTTTTGCAAGCGCAACATTCAGTTGGAGATGTATGTGTGCCCGAGTGGAGAGTCGAAGGCTTGTACGCCGTGCAAGATGAAATTTTGCTATTACAGCTCTTGCTAGGGCTGTCATGGCAGAATTCACTGGGCTTCATACTTGCGCTCTGATGCATTCAGTGGGCTTAAAGAATCGTTCGGGAGATGTCGCGACGTCTGATGGTTTCGGTGGACCTGAAGGGTCATTCAGGAATTCCCCAACGATGAATGCCTTGAGACAGTGGTATGCCAGCTTCGAATAGCACTTGATAGCGAACGAAAGCACAACATCCGTATCCTCTCATGATTATTATGAGTACCGTGCCATTGAACACATACACACATTGCAGAAGTAGAAAAAGGTATGCATCCTACCAAAAATGAAACAGGATATAATGGAACGACTTCAAATATGTCAACAACACAACACTTTACAACCCACTATCCCCCTCGATGAGTATACTCCCATTCTTCGCCCCCACGAAATCTCTCTCCCAACTCTTCCAATTCCTACACCCTTCCTCCACACCCACCAACCCACCATTGCCATCTTTGATCTCATCCATGCGTTCTATAAACTGTACGCCGAGTCCAGCAGACACGTGAAATGGGACATGACAATGCATTAGCCAGACGCCAGAATTGTCTGACTCAAAGGCAAGCACAAGGTACCCTGCCGCCGGCAAAGTAGCCGTGTCACGACGAATAGGATTATCAGTTTTGAGCCGGGAAACATCACCAGACCAGACAGTGTTGGCAGCCTGATCAAGGATGTAGAAGTCATGGCCGTGGAGGTGAATGGGATGAGCAACGGCGGGTCCGTCGACGATGGCGTCTTGTTGAATGATCCAGTATTGCCACTGTGTAGGACGTCAGTCGTCATGCATGCATGCGAGGATGATGTATGTACCTGATCCTTCTCGCCGACCTTGAACACATTCCGCTGCGAATCGAACGTGTCGTTGCCATCGATGATGTGCTGCAGCGTTGGATACGCGGGATCGATCAGCATGGGACTGTCGTTGACGAGCCACTGCACTAGATTGCCACTTCCCGCTGTGTTGGTGAACCCGACCTTCATCTCCTCGGGCAGTTTCTGCGGCACCGTGGTCTTGACGTACGGTGTGACGGATTCGTCATAGCAGCCTGTTGGCAACGGTGCTGCAGCAGTCGAGTTGGGCTCGCCTGACGCGGCGCCTGCATATCGGAAGATACTGCGGATGTTGGCGGCGTTTGTGTTGGGCCCATCGCATGTACCGCCGCCTGTGCCTACGCGCATCCAATAGTTGGAGGTGGTGGCGTTGGCGTGGATGATGACATCGTATCGTTGGCCTTTGGGCGGGTGGGTCAGTGTAAGGTTACACGGTAGATTGATCGACTGTGCATATTCGTGGGCTTGCAGGGAGATGGCTGCAACGCGTGATTTCGAACCCACTTACCGACTGCGATGCTGAGTGAATCAGTCTCATATGGCACAAGGGGAACAAGGTCAGCGGCCACAACGGTGAATCTGTGGCCATCAAGTCCCACGTGCGCCCAGTTGTTGATGCCGACGTTAATCAGGCGGAGTAAGTGAGACTTTCCAGGAGTCAAGGTAGTTTCGGCGTACTTCCCTCCAGACGACGAGGTCATGGACCCGTTAATTAGCATATTATCAGCAATCGGAGGTCCAGTTGCATGCAGTGCCGCAGCGTTGACGGTAAATATGGACGGGTGGAACCAGTCCGTAATAGGGTATGTGCCAAGATCGATGTCGTAGTTCGCTGTTGATGGACCATGAATGACAATCGTTCCCCAGAGCCCGTCGCCATACTGGACTGAGTAGTGCGAGTGATACCACTGCCGCAATTAGACACGACGTCCGCAAGCCATCTCAACATGCACTTACAGTGGTACCGTATTGCGTGGCCTGGAAGCGATACAGCCTCGTCTCTCCAGGCGTGATGGGACATTCAGTGAGGCCGTTCACGCCGTCCATCTGGTTTGTTCCCAACTGCCTCATGCCATGCCAGTGAAGTCCAGTTCCATTGGTAGTGAGGTGACTCGTTACTGAGATCTCGAGGATATCGCCCCAATCGGCAACAATGCTCTGGTACAGTCAGCACTAGGATGAGGTTGCTGGTCGACCGTTGACTTACCGGTCCGGGTACCTGACCGTTGACAACCATGACCTGCTTTGGGAATCCATCCGGAGACAAAACCTCGTTGGTGATGTCGAGATGATACTGCGATTATTGGTTACAGACTCGAACGAGCAAGGGTTAACTTACCTTTACAACTTTGCCTGTGTTTGGCCAACTCTCGTCCATGTCGGTATTGATGTCGAAATCACCATACCAATGGCCTCTTGATGACGGGCCATGATCGATCTGTCCACTGGTAGGGTATCCGTCCTGCCTTTTCTGAACGTACTCGTGATTCGGTAGACCGTATTCTTTCCAAGGCACAGCTGGCCTAAGCAGCTCTGTTGACGGAACGATGAGTGGTGCGGCGAGTGGATATAGCAAGGCTGCCAGGGTAGCTATCTTGGCTACTGAGAAGACCATTATGAAAATGAATTCCTCGGAAGGAAATTATGGCACATTCCAGGTGCGATCCTGTATGAACCAAAAGCGACTATTGCCTGAGAAACTCAGCCTTAAAAAGAAAGACAGGAGGTAACTTGGCCTCCAGAAAGAGGGTGACACGAATGATTATATCTTCAGCATGGCATGGCAAGCCTATAAACTAACAAAGGCCTTCAAGTCGATGATCGATGCACTTGAATCACGCTGGCGCTATCAGGTCCGTATTGTGGAGACAACAGGGCTGACACCACTAGTATTTGCCCCATCGTGGAAAATAACGCCGTGTGGGTGACAGTGCCATGACCGCCATCGAAACGAAGTGCGGCACGCGAGCGGCAGGTAAGCTAGGACAGCGTGGTCGTCAAAAGGTAAGTGACCAAGGCATATCAGCCCTAAGCAATTGGCGAAGACTTTTCATTGGTCTAGTCTGACACCGGCTTTGGCGATTCGCGTATAGGCTCAGCGAATGCAGCTAGTCGTAGCGATGTCAAGAGTGCAAGCACGCAGTGAATATCTATGTGTAAGCTCAACGGATGGCAGCCAAGCCTTGAGGAGTGCAGATAACGGTGGGTTCCAAAGGTTTAAGCAGCCATGTTCGGTCAGAGACATGTCGGTCGTGCAGAGAGCGGAGTTTTGGCATGCAGAGTGGCGTGTGAGATGCGGGAGTAGATGCCGTAACAGGCAATGGACAGACGTTGGGTCGGGCATTATATGATGTCAAAGCTATGCCTCGCAGAAGATGTCAGGCCCTCTGCAGCAAGAGCAAGTATGGACATGAAGGAAGCTCAATGTGGACGAGACGATGGTTCTTTCTAACGATACGCTAGGTCCATTTGAGGTTTAGTGAGGTGTGGCATCCCGGATTGTCGATGGGGAATGGGGAGCCGACAACATCACCGCCGCATCTTTGACCTGTCAGAACCTTCGATTCAGGCAGCCATGGATGAAAAATCTGCAACATACCATGCCATTCAGACAAGTGCCGGCTATCGAATTCGCCAAACACGTCTTGGCCGCACTTCTCAGACACTTCGCTTCGGGATTGACAGCGACAGAGAGACAGCGACAGAGACATATGGCGTCCTCCGAGTCGTGGACTGAAGCAGGAACGATGGACAACTGAGCTGCCATTGCTGCGAGTTTGATGGCCCGGCCTAGCCGCGATGAAGTTAGCCCTGCCATTGCCGAGGTTGGTGTGTTGTACCAGTCGATTCTGAGTCCTGATGGATTCCCAAAGTCGCTTGTAAGGCGCGGTTGAATCCTGGAGTGTGCCGTCCTTGCACACTTCGAAAGACTCCAAACGGATGACCAGCGCTCAGGCAGTAGTCCAATCCACTCGATCTGTCAAATGGAGATGGCCAACACGCCAAAGTGAGAATGTATGCATCCACCGGCATGTTCGTAAGACCTACACCTTCTTCCGTATCACCACGTAGTGAAATGCGGCAACTCCATCTTACATGCATTGGTGGGCTGAAGAGCGTCTCTTCGTGTGTCTTTGTGTGCCATGGATGGGCAAATCAATATGTGATCCCAGACTGTGCTCGATTGGGATTTAGTATTCTCCTGCGAAATGAGGCTCGGAGCGAATGTGAATCTTAGCATAACGTCAGCATACCTTTCCACTCCTTCTCATTGAAGTGTGTTAATGCTTGGTTGTGCCACGTCCGATAACAGTAAGAAGAGGTCTGTTTACGAGGAATTGTTTTCGACTTGGTAGAGCGGAGGGAGGTGGTTAATTTTATTCTACATACAGGTCAAAATTAGCTTACTACACTTTTAGATCATAGGCAAGTGTACCATATTGCTAGAGCGCGAGACGTCGGAGTTGGTTCCTTGATCTAAGCCTTCTATCTCGTAGCGCGGCGCGCTACAGCCATGGCGGATCTGACATGAAAATGTGAACGTGGCTGACAAGAAGCATGAATTGGTATAGTAGACAGGAAAGGAAGAGCGTTGATCGAGTCGACGGAGTGCAGTGAGGTCAGTGAGTCCATGACCGCTATCACTGCCCCTGCCCCCTTGGCAGCCGTGTGGTCGTACATTTAAGTGGGCAACCAGAACTCCATCCTGAACTCGCGGAGAATAGAATGTGTTGCATTTTCCATCCTTTCATGTATGCTACGGACGCTGTGCAACAGTATCATTCGCTTGGATAAAATCGCTTCGACCAATAGGCAAGGGTAGATCTTGTATGCATATATGTACATGAGTAGATGGTATCTTCTTCAACGCTGAACTATACAACTACTGCGGCTCTTCGACGGCGCCTAGAGCTTCACCAACCTTCACTGTCGAGCCTTGTTCAATGTTCCACTTGAACCCGCCTTTACGATGGCCAGCGTAGCCCTCGTCGAGACTTGGTCGGATGCCCTTTGGTGCCTCGAAGACGAGGACGATGGTGCTGCCTAGCTGGAAGCCACCCATCTCCTCACCACGCTTAAGTGAGTATCCGCCCAACACTCTGCTGGCGCTAGTATATGAAGCTTCCGCGAAGCCAGAGTAGGGCTCTCCACGCGCCGCAGCTTCTTCAGCCGCGCGATCTGCCGCGGTATCGGTGGTCAGGGAATTGGTCCGTAGCTCGCGATCGAAGTTGATCTTGATGGAGCCAACGTTCGTCGCGCCAACGGGAGTGTAAGAGAAGAAACCCCATCGCCAGCGACCGAGTAGGACGACGCGCTCATTCAAAGTGAACAGACCCGGCATGCGGCGCTGGAGGAAGGGCGATACGCTATAAAGCTCTCCTGCGAAGTGGCGACGGCTTTCAACGACCCATGATACAGGCGAGTGGAAGCGGTGGTAGTCGCCAGGGGCGAGGTAGATGACGCAGTAGTACAGGGCAGTAGGTGTCTTGTTCGACGCGGGTGCCCACCAGGGCCGCTCGGCTTCACTCAAAGCAAGGTCAGCACGCACTTCGGCCTCGGAAGATGCCCTGGGTGCTGTCGACTGGTCGGTGGGCATGTCGGTGGGCTTTCCCTCCTTTGGCCAAGGTCCGGAAAACAGATTAGGAAGGGTATACGATATGCCGTTTACTCGAGCGAACTCCTCGTCTGCGCGTACGACATCCTCTTCGGCGTTCTTCTCGTGTGTATCTGAGGTTTTGACCTGAGAGTCTACGATGTTTGTGGAGGGCTTTGTGGGGCGGACGGAGCCCAAGAGAGCGTCGAGGCTGTAGGTGACACCCTTGACTTGCTCAACCTCGCCATGCTCGATTGTTCCAAACTGGATGACCTTGCCATCGGCGGGCGAGAGGACGGCATTCGGGTTGGGGTCAAGTGGGCGTACCCCAGGTTTCAAGGTGCGGTAGAAGAAAGCGGCGAGGTTGGGGTAGACGTGCAGGTCGGGTTCAGATACTTCGGAGAGGCTAGTCTTGTTAGCATCATCATGTCACTGCGTACTTGAGATACTCACTTGACGCCAAAGATCCACGAGTAGAGTTTGAAGCCAGGAACTCGTAGGTAGTATGGAATGTCAATCTCGTTGAAGCGGCCCCATAGTCTCGAGACGGCCTTGAGTGGCAGGGTGGACATGACCTGTACCGACCTGTGACGCTCATTAGCATGCAGCCAATGGACAGCGAGAGGCGCACACTGACCATGGTCCACTCGGCCGTATCCTCTCACGCTTCTTCGGGCGCCCTTGGGGATCTACTTGGACCTCGTCTGGAAGGTCCTTGTTCGCACCTGCAGTATGCTTTTCTCTCCGCTGTATGCGATACAGCTGGAATGCGCCGAGGAAGCCAACACCAAGGGCGATTGGTATCGGCTTCCACTCAACTTTGGTCTTTTTGAGTGCCGAGTTCAGCCGCGACCGGAACGACTCTTTTCTGTGGAAATTTTGCTGGTCAAATGCGGTGCGCGAGGAGGAGAATGTGCGGGAAGGCGGTGTCATGCGCCCACGACACAGAATTGGGTGTGGACATTGCGGCCGTACGTTCGCTCGTATGAGCTGGCGGGAGGGTGCAGAGGCCATGGCTATTGCATTGCTCGAGAGTCGTCAGGCTGCTCGATTCCAGATGTACGGATCGGACTGTATCTTGAATGTTCTGTCGGCGAATAATGATGGAGAGGCGTCGCGTGGGAAAAGAGTTGCTTCGTGAACCAATGACGTAGAGAGGATGGCCTTAGCGCGCGGCGTTCGTTCATCAAGCTTCCCGCTGTCACAGGCGCGAAGACATCTCGGACTATTCCGATCGACGGCAGCAATTGTGCGGTGAGGCTACGACTCGCCTTTATGTGACTTCCTTCGCGACTACAGTCATAGTTTACAAGTGGCGGCGCGAGTGAATCGATGAGTCCTTGCCCCATTGCTGAGTCGGCGACTTAAATGCAACGTATGCAAACACGGGCGCAGCTCGACAACCACCACCGCCAAAACACTTTGCATTTCCTTGGGCTATCGTAGAGAACATTCAAGATGGCGGACGAACCTTCGACCCTTAACCTGAAGATTCTTTCACCGTCGACCGAAGTAGAGGGCGGCGTCAGCTTCACAGATCTCCCCACTACTACCACGATCAAAGAGCTGCGGAGACGGATACAGGATGCGGTGCCTTCTAAGCCGGCTCCAGAGCGCATGCGCTTGATCTATAGAGGCCGGGTGGTAGCAAACGACGCCGACACACTGGGAAATGTGTTTGGGGCTGAGAACGTACGAGGTTCCGTGACTGTCCGCATAACGTAGCTAACGGTAGCAAACAGATACATGAAAGTAAAGACCAGAGCCTCCATATGGTGATCCGCGAGCTGCCGCCTTCTAGCAGCGCTTCATCTTCACCTGGCCCACGATCCTCGACAGCGCCACCCAATCCGTTCCGACCCGCGCAAGCACCAGCAGCGGCCAGTCCCCTGCAGACCAACCCGTTCCGCGCAGTACCACAGGCTCGACCGGCTTCACAACCACAAGTCGCGCCCCAGCCGCATCACCACCATCACCACCCGCACCTTCATCACCCCCACGTGGCAGGGGCTCCAAACGCCTTCCCGATTCCCCTTCCGCCTGTCGTCCAGCAACAGCTCGCGCAAACGTTGGCCATGGCTCAGAATGCTCAGCTGAACAATGGGCAGCCGCTTCCTACGCAGGATCAGCCACAGAGTGAGCGCAACCCTGTCCCGGAGAATGTAGCGCAACCCCCGCCAATGGGTCTGCCACCGCTGCCAGGCTTCGCGGCCCCCGCCGATGGCAGAGCAGTGCGGCAAGAAGGCATCGGACCCACCGGGGAGCGATGGAGCGTCACATACAGCAGCACGACCATTCCCAACCAGCCACCGCAACCAATGATCGCGCGGACGTTTATGCCACCTACCTTCGCACTTCCACCCCGCCCGACTGGCTCTCCTGCACCCACTGAAGCCATAGACCGCCTTCTGCCCCGCATGAGAGTGATCTTGCAGAGCGCAAGGCAAGAGATGGAGAATGTGAGGTTGTTGCTGCAACCTTCTGGACAGCAAACCGCGCAGTCGGCGCCCTTTTCATCGACAAGTCCTCCAGCATGGCGGCTCGAGCGTATTCGCCTGCATGTACAGACCATGGCACAGAATCTCAACCTGGTCGAGCGTGGCTTGCACGTGATTGCTGCCGATGCCTCCATGACAAACAATCCAGACGTAGTGGCGCTTCGGCAGTCTGCAACTGAGCTAAGAGGACATCTGGAAGACCTTAGCAGGACAATGGGTCAGCAAGGGGCTGTTTCCGCTGGCACACAAGGAGGCTTGACGACAGCAGTACCAGCACCATCACCTCCTTCTCAAGCTGCGGGCAGTGCTGCCATGCCTACCCTACCCTCCGAAGCACCACAAGAGCTATTCCTCCTATCAAGTCCCCAGGGTCCAGTTGGCCTGCTTTTCGATCAACGTGGTACCTATATGACGGCCCCTATGGTCCAGACGCTACCCTTTCAAACCTTTACGAACCAGTTTGCTCAAAACAGACAGCTTATAGCTGGACTGGGACAGCACATGGCGCAAAGCTCTCAACTACATGCTCAGAACGCACAAAGCTCAAATACCTCGCAACCGCAGCTAGCTAACCTACAGCCAACCCCAACACAACCCGCAGGACAGAGACAAGAGCAAGCTCATGTTCAGGACCATGCTCAAGCACAACCACAAAACCAAGCAGCAAATCAGGACGCGAACGCGAACGCCAACCAGCCCCCTAACCCTGCTGGCGATAATGACCGTGTCGGCAATATCGCTGGCCATCTGTGGCTTCTCTTCAAACTCGCTTGTTTCGTCTACTTTTTCTCTGGTACTGGCTGGTACAAGTCCATCCTCCTTGGTCTCATCGCCGGCGGAGTGTATCTAGCTCAACTCGGCATGTTTGAAGAGCAATTTCGAGTCATTCGCCAGCACCTTGAAGCCGTTCTGCCTGTTGGGGCCCTTGCCGAGCGCGCAGCGCAACCTGTACGACCCGCACAACCTGGAAGGAACATGACGCCTGAAGAAGCGGCACGGAGATTGCTGCAACAGCAGCAGGATCAGCGAGTGGGCTGGCTTAGAGATAGTGTGCGCACAGTTGAGCGCTCACTCGCGATCTTCGTGGCGAGCCTGTGGCCTGGTATCGGTGAGAGGATGGTGCATGCACAAGAAGAGAGAATCAGAGCGGAGAGGGCCGCTGAAGAAGAAAGACAGAGACAGGCCGAAGAGGAGCAGAAGAAGAGGGAGGACGAGGCTAGAGAGCAAGATGAGAAGAAGGGAGAGCCGACTTCTGCAGTGGAGGAGCCTGCGGAGGGTTCGAGTGCAAAGGGCAAAGAGAGGGCTGAAGTCGCTCCGATTGAGGACTCGTGAAGTACACTGTGAGTACAATATTTATAAAGCACGTCGTTTCTGGAGCGGAATTCTAGCGAAGATATCTATGACATTTACATATTAGTTTCCCATGTGTCTGGGCTCCAATCGTGCATATATGAACGTTCAAGCACGTATACTGCTTACCATTGACGATTTTGTTGGGAGATGAACCATCTTCCTGAACAATACCGACCGAGGAACATGTCAGATCGGTGAGTGTCCGCGTGTATTCACCATCACCAACAAACTCTATACCAATTAATGTGAAGTCTGACTAACAACTGTCTCTGGTAGGGCGAGTTTCTCTTCACATGCCGATTGAGTCGATTTGACTGCCGACTTATCCAAAATCATCGTAGATCGTGTCCCCTTCACTTCGACCATATGAATTCACATCAGCCCACATTTTCTTCTCTCTACTCGTATCCTTGATCATCTACATACCTTAATGATTAAGATTTGAGGAGGACTCGTATGCCATACATTGTACCAAGGCCAGTGTTTGTAGGAGCTCTCTAAGCAACATTGTCTCAATACCGCAATACAGCGTCCCGACGCACAAAATCTCTTTTCCAATGTCAATCTGTTTGCCGTAGGCGCAAGTCTTGGCGCGGCCTGCACGCTCGCTTCTATTATGCCTATCCGCCTTGGACCCACTGCACTCAACGGCAACAACTACAGCGCTCAACTACCGCGTCTCTGGCTCTTGACCTACGGCCCCCTTCACGCATGACAGTGGCGCAATAGTGACCTGTGTAGCTATCAAACACTTCGGCGTGCCTCATTGGCACTGCGCTCCATTGTTGTATCCGCGAATTGCCTCTGGGATACTGACAACTCGCCATTTGGTCTGCTGACTTCCGCAAAACTCTACTAGCCATCCAACATGTGCTTTGGACCCCACAGTCTGCCAGCTTCCCTATTTTCGAAGAATGCCTCCGCTCAGTACCATGGCGCTGACACACCCGACGAGCCTGATTCTGGGCTGGAACTGGATCTTCGAGGCCGTAAACATGTCAACCAGCAAGACAACGCCGACGCCTTGTATTGGATGCAGGATGACACTGGCAGTGCGTTCATAGCCTTTGCTGATCCTGGAGAAGCCAGTGCCAATGCATTTCGCACGTTCATTCAAGGACGCCTCCCGCATGATCTCGTTAGGGATGAGTACGGTCGTATCACGCCTATCGCGCAGGTGTCTCACGACCATCTGCCTACACTACAAGCGCAACTGTGGCTGCACAAGTACGCTGGAGAGGCGCACACGCCAATGCTAGTGGACAAGTGCGGTCCAATTATCCAGCATATGTCACATGATCCGCCGCAACTATCAGACAGCAATGCCATGACGGAAAAGATGCTCTTGGTTGCAAGTCACTTCACTTTCATCGTTGGCCTGCTACAATGTACGTTCAGACGCTATCTCACCGTGACGTACTAACAATAATAGCAAAATACATCTTCGTCCACCGCAAGAAGTCCAACAGCACATGTGAGCTGCCTGGCTGTCAAAAGCAGTCCGGCACGCAACCAGTCGTTCCGACAATCGTTAACCTGGAGCCATTGATCCACTGGGCAACTGTCACCTTAGCAGCCGATATCTCTCTGTGTCGCGGCCGCGTCCAGGCTTTCAGACGTGACGGCGAGAAATGCGGTGATCCTTTGTGGACGCAGGCCATCAGGAAATTTATGCCTGAAAATGCACCGTCCTACTGTTTGGATTGTCTGGAGATGCTGATGGATAATCGCGTGCCGATTATGGCAAGTCTGGATCGTCGGAGTGTATCGAATTCGTTCACGGCGATCAATGCTCAGCCTGCCTATTTGACCGAAGCTGAGTTCTTGAGGGATTCGATTGGCGGATCAGAGAAACACGTCGAGCATGGTGATTATCGAACAGTGGCTCGCGTTTATGAGTTGCCGGCTTCTCGCAATAGCCCAGATGTCCAGACTCGTGCTGTAAGTCCTTGCTTGAGTCCCTTGTTTGAACTCTTGTCCTGTCTGTATACGATGCTAATAAAGGCAGGCTCCTCTCAACCTCGATGGTGCTTGCGATGTGCGACCGGATGAAGATTCACACAATGTTGTCGGATCTGATTGTTGGGTCACCTCCTGTGATAAGGCATCAGCCCGTCTTAGTGACAGCAACGGTCCAGAAAGTGACTCTGCGAGTTCAGCTACAGATACAACACCATTATACGTCAGATACTTCCACGCCACAATCCCTCCCTGGCGCTGTGCCTCAAGATGATATCCGTTCTTCGCGCTGGGCTACGATCAACAATT
>NW_001884551.1:976023-985328 GCF_000146915.1 Parastagonospora nodorum SN15 | reverse complement strand
CGCTGGCTGTTTCGTCAGCGTTGTGGGAATGTGGCGCACTTTACGGAGTTGGTGAGCAGTTTTGAGGAGTTGCTGAGGAGGGAGTGTGAGATTGCGTTTTCGGGGAAGGGAGATGGTGGCGGGGATAGGGGGGGTGGGGGCTGTGCGGCCGTATGGGATTGGGGTGGAGGTGGGAGTGGAGGATGGGGGTGGTGAGGTGCGGAAGGGGGCGTTGGGGGCGTTGGGGTTCATGGGGTATGTGGAGTCCAGACCGGAGGTTTTGGTCGAGGCGTATGAGAATGGGCATTTTTGTGTGGGTGCAGAAGAGGAGGAGTATGATGATGAAGAGGAGTACGAGGAAGATGTGGAAATGGATGTGGATGAGACGGACTAAGCGCGAACGCGTTGCTATGACGATGTGTTGGATAGATTGTGTCTGAGATACTTCGTCATTGTTTTATACTGCGTTGAAGAAGATGGCATGTACGATATTGTGGATACACCTTCGCGAAGGACCCGTTACTGCATGTCTCAGACTATAAGTTCAGTGAAAATGAATTCCTCTTCCAATTCAAGACCCTCAATTGCCACGTGACAGTCGCCATATGTAAAATGGAACATTGCTCTTTCACGGTCAGAAATCTATTCTAACCTTCTGAATCAATAATCGTGAAACACCAATTGGAATCCCAAAAGTTCGTCTCACGCCTCGTCCAGGCTATGACCCACCTCACTCATCCTACAAAGCCAACAACCCAACCAACCCAGCCGCAACACCCGCCCCCAACCCTAACTGCACCTTACCCGCCGCGCCCGTGTTCTCCGGTGGCGCCTCGCCTGACGGCGTGATTGGCGTCGAGCCACTAGGCGTGATAACAGGGGTAGTTACATTGCCCGTCCCACTCGCGCTAGCCGTCGCATTCTCCGGGACACGCGCATTCAAAAAGCTCTCTACACGATCCGCCGCATCGTCGTAGAAGGACTTGACACCCGACGGGAGCTCGGAGTACCACGACGGCACGGTGGTGTAGATTGTGAATTGGTCGAGGGCGGTGACGACGGGGGGAATTGAGACCTGTCCATGTTGATGAGTTTTGCATTAGGGAGTCTGGAAATAAAAGGGCTTACGCTGGCGGTCGCGACGAAGTTTCTAAGCTCGGGGATGACAGAGGTGGCTTGTGCGAGGTAGGAGGTGTCTGTTGCGATTTGGAGGAATTCGTTTTGTAGGGCGGGGAGGTTGGAGGAGATCCATTGTTCGCTCTGTGGTGTGTTAGTGTCAGACATTCGTGTAAACAACCATGATGGAACGCACCTGTTCAGGGCTGAGGGTCTGCAGCGCCTGTGGGTATTCCGTAATGACGATAAAATCAGCAGCAGCGCCTGCGCTCAGGGCAGCGGTGAGAAGTGTGTTCTTGAAATGCATCTTGGTCTTGAAGAGAGCAAGCGTGAATGTCCTCAACGCACGCGGCAGATCGACCTGATATATACCTAATGTATTGGTTGCCTAACTGCTCCACATCTCCACAGCATACCAAGGTCTTGGTGCCGTTTACCGACTAAGATCCACCGCAAGGCTTCTCGCCTAGAGACTTGTTGACGCTATGACGTGGGACAAGACGGCGCAGTAGTCAGAGGATTGGCTCTTCATGAGGCGCAGACTCGAAAGTCGGGCGCCTATGGTAAAGTTCGCTTTCGAGAGTCGTGTTGGGTGAATGCTGCGAAGGTGGCCAAGGTCATGACTACAAATGCGCCTTGTAGGGCTTCTCAATTGCGTATTATTTCAACGTAGTTTGCTGGATTTGTCCAATACAGATAATGAATATACAGAATGTGGATGATGGGTAAAATGCAGCTGAGTTCGTAACGCCGTTCTATGCATGCCTCTTTGTATCGTTCGTGAAATCATAACACGTCTCGGCCAGCTATTGCTTGCCAATCCTCTTCTCGTACGCCGTCCACGCCGCGCGCTTATATCGCTCAGCCTCTGCTTTGCGATCTGCAGCGCGCACAATGCCTCGGCCAACGATGATGATGTCGCATCCTTGGTCAAAGATGAGCTTGTGCGGGGTGTTGTATTGCTGGCCAAGGCTGTCGCCCATCTTCTTGCCCTCCTGACCTGGCGGTGGCAGTTGACATCCGGGGGTCATGGTGATGAAGTTGTCGTCTGGCTCCGTGTTCAAGCTCCTTTGCGCAATGAAGCCCATGACGAATTCTCGGTTCTTCCTCGCTATTTCGACCGTTTCCTTCTGGTACTCTGGTGTCATGAGATGGCCTGCTGAGCTCATCTCGGCGAGGAGGAGGAGCGAGCGGAGGAAGGGTACTTCGCCGAGGCGCAGCAGCTCTGCGGCGGTGTCGAGATTGAAGACGTTTTCGTTGAAGGTGCCGGGTTCCGGTCGCGGTGATATGCTCTCTGTGCGCATGGAGAGTGTGGTAGTGACGCTGACGACACTGTGTTTCCTGTCCTGCGCCTTGATGCTCAGCCGACGCTCCTCGCCCTCCATCTCGATTGGCGACTCAATGGCGGACTCCTGCCTGACGGGCGCATCTTCGTCGTCGTCGTCGTCGTCGTCGTCATGGACGCCATTGATCTGCTGTATGCGCGGCGAAGCTGAGATCTCGGTGTTGACGCTCGTGTTGTACTTTGCAATGGTAGCTTCTGCGGCCTTCTCGAGGGCGGTCACAATGGCGGGGCCTGGGAGGACGTGTGCGTTGGTGATCTCGGCCCATAGGGCGATGCGGTAGTGGCCCGATGTGTACTGCTTCTGTACGGTTTCTGTCACGCTAAGTTAGGATACGCGAGCAATTTGATTTGTGATACAGGACTCGAGGGAAGGTGGGGCCAAATGGCAGACGGACTCGGACACGGGAAGCGACGTACCACCAATATCAGCAAATTTGCGGTCTTCGAAGATCAGGAAGCGCTTTCGCTGGGCGATTTCTCGCAGTGCGTGGGCGGTGCGGTCGGTCCAGTCCGTGACAATGTCGCAGTGGGTCTTGAGCAGGCAGATGTAGTCGCCGACCTCCTCCGCGATCTGGAGTAGCTCGGCGGAAGTCTCGACATCCGCGGATAGACAAAGGTTGGTCTGTTTGACGGCGACTAGGCTGAGGAGGTATGAGGCCAGAGGGCCCGTTGTCGGCAGTCCAGCGCGCGCCCGGTAGGTGCTGGTCCATGAGGGATGTGAAGGCATTGTTGGAGGGGTTTATGCCCGACCTGCAGCGTCGAGGTTGTCGTCGGGGTGGTTTTTTGGTGTTTTTTATTGTGTTTGCTGGGTCTCGAGGCGTGGAGAAGGCGCTCGCAAAGACCGTCTTTCTGCGTGCAGCGCGTGGGGCGCAGTGTTGTTTGTGGTTTGACGTTGGATGTGGGGGTGGCAGGAGGCAGCTGTCAGTGAGCGCAGGAAGGATAGGAAGGATAGGAAGGACAGGAAGGACAGGAAGGACAGGAAGGACAGGAAGGAACGATGGATCGCGAGGGCAGGCACCATGTCGCAGCACCGTCAGAATATATGCCCAGCCAAATTGTCATGCCCGCAGCTAGACAGCATACGTCCACCCTCTCGCACTTTTCCGTAAACGCGTTGTGAGGCAAAATTGCGACGTCTGTGCCTGGCCGGGCCGCCTACGTGCAGATCCCCGCCGCTGCATTCCACCGCTGCAGCATCATCAGCCCTCATCCCCACCCAATGGCTTCTTCTTCTCGCTTGAGGCCCACCCATTCTGCGGCCTTCCTAGCCGTTGTACAACCATCCTGGTCTGTGTACTCTCTTCCGTGGACAATATTGATCAGATGACGACGACCATGCCGACCATGCCGCGACGCGACGAGGCGCTCACCGTGATTGACAGCATAATCCTGTCTATGCACTCGCTTTCATGCCAGGCATGCATCCACCATTGTCCGCATCATGCGGTGACATGCCACCGACGCATGTTCGTTTGCCCTGCCAATGTTCCTTCCAACTAGCCAGCCTGCTTCCACCAAGCCGCAACCTGGACGCCACACGCAACTCCAAACTCAACCTCTGGTTACAGTAACGGTACTATGCTTGCTTTTGCGCCAACCGCGCTGCATCCAACGCTGCATTTCGGTCCGCACTGCGCTCTGCTTCACCGGCGACGTGGGTCCATCATACCACGTATACAACAAGTCTCGCGCTCCCCGAGACAAAACCTTGAACAAACGGACGCAGCCACTTAGCCATCGGTCTGGATGCCAGCATGCAGCATCGGGAAAGCTAGACTACCGTGCCGAGCAACGTCCCGGCGCCGAAGCTGCTATTCTGGGCGCAGTTAATATACGCGAGCCAATGCAGCATCTGCTTTTCTCCCAGTCTCTTTTTCCTTCGTCTAGGCCTGCTACCGAGTAAAGGCCCTTCCTTCCAATATCTCTCATAGCATCAAGAATCTCATCGGTCTTATTTTGCTTGGTAATGGCGATAAGTAAGGAGAACATCGCTCTCGCATTCGACCTTTACCCTTCCCTTGTCTCCTTTCGCTTCCAATCATCACATTCTCCGTGAGACCGAAGATAAGGAATTTCTCTCCACCTTCTATACGTGCAAACACGAGTGTTCAATGAGAGGCTAGTGGAATCATAGCCCTTGATGTGAGAGTCGAGACCAGTTGTGATTACACAGCACAGTAAGCACAAGTCGCTTCATTAACGCTCATTATGCTTTTCGGTTCCAACGGTAATGCCTGTAGCAGATCGAGAGCACAAACCCTGCAAACTCTTCATACACACCATTATGCCTCTGCCTTGGCTCTCATCTCGTACATCGGAGACATGTGTACATTGTGTCTTCTACGCTTCTCGCCATCTCCGTATTCAGATACGGTCAATGTCAGCTTACACGGCAACTAGCCTTTTTTCGAACCCTGTTACTACTATCTACATGTGAATGATGCTAGAACGAGGGGAAAGTGCACTATCCGATAGCAGCTGTGGGGGATAGCAGTCCTCGCACTGGAAGCTCAGCGGATTGCGTTCATTTGAGGTGATGAGAAAGTCAAAATCCTCTACCGCATGTTCTCACCTGCAAAGGAAAGCGACCAGCGTGCACCAAGCAGCAGTTCGATCTATACAGCCTGGAGCTATATGCAGCACAGCAAGGCTTCGTCTGCGACGGCAAGGCCTTGTGTACAGCTTCACGCACTCTGGTCGCTCTCCGCCGTAGTTTATGACCTGCAATACATGGACTTCACCGTAGGCGCTGGGCGAGAGTATACATCATGGTCGTGAACTCTGCGCAAGATTTGACGGCAATTACATCCACGAATGCACAACGCGGCGCGCGACACTGTACGAGAACGTTTAGCACACGCACAGTTTCCCATTTGGCTACATTCTCACCTTACCAGCTACCCAGGTTGCGCCGCAAGCCACTGGACGATTGGACGTCGCGCGTTTGCGTTCGTCGTGGTGTGCGGGAAATTTCATTCCACCTTCACCTTAAGAACTTCGCGGCATAAGAACCCCACCCCACTGCTATTCTCACCGATTCTTTCCTCTTCTTTCGTTTCCACCGAGCTTGTCAATACCTTCGTCCCTAACGAACTCTTCCACAACCTGATTCGCAAATATCCCACTTACACTTACGCACGACCACGATGCCTCCCAAGAAGGACACCGGTGATGCCGGCAAGACGACGCTCCTCAAGGGCTTCGAGGACAAGGAAACTAAGCTGCTCGCTGCGGCTTCCGTGAGCAGCCTTGGTCCTGATAAGGTGAGTAACTACACCCCTGCCGTGGCAGAGTGAGCTGCCATGCACGACACACAAATGCGCTTCCTGCAAGACGCATGCAAAATACGCTGAATGCGACCGTTGCAACTGAGTAATCACTAACATGCATCACAGTACGACTACGACCTGATGGCCGCCCTCACGGGCAACACCGCAGGCTCCCTTAAGAAGATGTGGCCGTCCGTCAAGAAGAAGGCTCTCGACGAGTACCCTTCCTTTGCTGGCTTCCTCGGTACCACCGGCGCCAACATTACCACCAAGTCGCCCACGAAGACCGCTCCTAAGGCTGCTGGTGGACGCAAGCGCAAGGTTCCTGTCGAGACCGAGCCTGAAGCTGACGGCGAGGCTGACATCGAGGCTGATTCCGAGGACGTCAAGCCCAAGCCTGCCCCCAAGAAGGCCGGTCGCAAGCCAAGGGCCGCCGCTGCTGCTGAGCCCACCATTGAGTCTGATGCCGAAGATGCCAAACCCGCTCCCAAGAAGGCCGGCCGCAAGACCAAGGCCGTTACCACTTCCCCCGATGATGGCGAGACCAAGCCCACTCGTTCCAGCTCGCGCAAGGCGTCTGAAGACCCCAAGTCCGCGCCTGCTGCTGAGGTCAAGAAGAAGGGTCGCCCGGCGAAGAAGGTCAAGAAGGAGGAGGTCAAGTCTGAGGAGGACTCTGCCGATGGTGGCGATGGTCTAGGTCAGTATACGCGCAGAGAGAAGGTGAAGATGTGGTTGAGTGGTACTGACGATAGATTAGAGACGATTGAGGAGGAGGTCTGAACGGATTATCGAAAGGTTGGGTATGGGGGGGCGATAGCTGTTTTCCAGGACGCAGCTTCTCTTTCTTTCTACCTTTTCCTATGTTCGGCATGGATTTGCGTCGCTGGACAGATTTGCACCGCATACACGCTCGCTCGCATATGTTGCTGTCTGTCAGCTTGATGGCATTTTCAAATGAGTTGGCATGATACCCTGAATGTCATTGGCCAGGCGCTACGATTGGAGGTTATATGTCATCACTTTCTCGAGTAGCTACATCGACATAACGAAAGGATTCTAGATGCTCATATTTTGCTACCGTGTGGTTGATCAGTCGTGTTGTATTGTTGGAACGGGACGTGGCGCTCACCGCGTTGTTGCACGTCTGACGGAACGCTTAGGACCACGTCTTCACCAGATTGAAGTCAACATGCCGTAAATGGAAGATCTACGTAAAGCTTCAAGACAAATTGTTGGGAATTGAATTCTGATTTCGCACTCAAGATTGTGGCCGGACGTGGTACTTCGTCATCGGATGTCAGGCGGGGCGGCACAATTCCGCGCGGACAAGCCCTCTGACAAACTTTCACGCTCGACTCACGATGCATACGTGATTAAGCAGAACCAACAGAAGTGCCGAGAATGTCGCAAGTCACTACTCCAGTGGCCATGCATATAGCTCGCGTCCCGCCACTACCCTCACAAATATGAGACTTGCACGCAACTTCCTCACTTTCACAACTTTCCTTCTGCAGCGACCGACTTGCGCAGGCAACACAACATTCAATCCACTCCACGGGATCCAACAGTTCCCCCTATCTTCCTACTCCAGCAACATGACGCGCCTCGCACCCGTCATCTCACTCTCACATGGCGGAGGTCCGATGCCTCTTCTAGGCGACCCGAGCCACCGTGACATTGTCGACTCGCTGAAGACCAAGCTGCCGAAGATCCTCAAGCTGGGCACGCAGGATGCTCCCAAGGCTATCGTGCTGGTCACGGCACATTGGTCGACCGATAAGGTCACCGTCAGCAGTGGAAGCAGACATGGGCTACTGTACGACTACTACGGCTTTCCACCTGAGAGCTACGAGATTAAGCATGATGCGCCTGGCAGCCCTGAGGTTGCGGGCGAGGTGCAGAAGGCGCTGGGGGAAGCGGGGATTGAGTGTAAACAGGACGCTGAGAGAGGTATGTCCTACTCCAAGTTCTCACCTACGACGGAAAGCAATCACTGTTGCAACAGCAGGCGGCTCATCCAATATCCTCAAGCTGTACGCGGGCCTTGTCATCGCAACCAAATCCTAGCGACACTGTGTACACCTTCAGGTCGTCGAAACACTCTTAGTTACTTCCCGTCGATGCGATATGCGCCTCACTCTGCAACCAAGCTAATAAACCGCTACACAGGCTGGGACCATGGCGTATTCGTCCCCATGAAACTCGTCGATCCATCCGCCACCATTCCCATCGTCCAACTCTCCGTCCTTGCCTCGGAGTCGGCCTCACAGAGCTACGCTATCGGGCGCGCCCTCTCCACCTTGCGTGCCCAGAACATCGCCATAATCGGGTCTGGCTTTGCAACCTTACACAATCTAAGGTTAATGTTCTCGGGGGAATCATCGACTCCGGCGTTCAAGCAGAAGAACGCTGATTGGAGCGGCGCTGTCACCGACGCTGCTATGACGGACGACGACGAGGCAAGGGCGCGCAAGTTTGAGGGCTGGAGGGAGTGGCCAAACGCGTACACGATGCACCCAAGAGGCGGCGCGGAGCACTTCCTCCCACTGATTGTGTGTGCGGGGGCCGCAAGGACGACGAAAGGGAGGAAATACGCGGACGATTTCAGAGGAGTGGATATGTGGAGCTACTACTGGGGCGAGGATGAGTAGTTGTAACGGTGGGATGCCGTACCATCTTACACCGAAGATCGCTATGGTTGCCTAGGATGAAGACAGTTCTAAACATACGCAACGTTTATTGCGACATCCCGCTATGATGGTTTGACGGGATGCGAAGCTAAATCGGAAACGGATAGACATCTGTGTGCCCCTGAGTGGACCTGCGTTGCCCCACTAAAAATATTGGTTAAACACGACCGCCGATCATACAACTGCTTCTGGCGGCCACGAAAACGGCCTCTCCCATTGCGAAACCGTCCGTCAGCTGTTCGTAGGCAGCACGAATGCAGGCGTTGTCCCAACGTAGGCCAACGAGACGTGCTCGCAGTATGATTGCTATAGGTGCAAAGCAACGCATTGGCGAATCCGTAACGCGAAATGAAATGAGGCTGTGTGAGAGGTGATGCGTCGTCAGGCAATCCGTACCCGCACGTCCCAGGTATATTTACGTGCACAAGCTGATGAGCATACGACGCAATGATTGACAGCTACTCGATAAGGATAGACACCCTTGAAGCCCCCGGTTTTTCGATCAATACTCCAATCTCAACAGAAAACCCGTCGCATCTTCATCTCTTTTGACTGAACATATTCACTCGTTACACAAGTACCTACTATTCACTAACATACCGACGCTCTCTACATCTATACACACGCAAACATGCAGATCAAGAATGCCCTCGTCGTCGCGGCCCTGAGTGCGACCGTCGCGTCGGAATTCGCAGTCGTCACCCGTCCCTCCGTCAACATCAACTTCGGCGACAGCGTACGCACCCTCCCCCTTTCCCCCCCTCACCCTCACCAACCCCCCACCTAACCCCCGCTCCAGATCCAATCCCAAATCGCCGCTCTCAGCAGCGAAGTCGCCGCCGCCATCGCCTCCATCACCGCCTCCGCGACGGCTGCGGAACTCTCGCGCGCCGCCTCCGCACACAG